>NC_064630.1:817620051-817850051 GCF_023864275.1 Schistocerca cancellata
TCTGTTACCGAAGGATTTCTACCAGCCCTCGTCTTTTTACCTACTTGATCCTCTGCTGCCTTCACTACTTCATCCCTCAAACCTACCCATTCTTCTTCTACTGTATTTCTTTCCCCCATTCCTGCCATTTGTTCCCTTATGATCTCCCTGAAACTCTGTACTACCTCTTGTTTAGTCAGTTTATCCAGGCCCCATCCCCTTAAATTCCCACCTTTTTGCAGTTTCTTCAGTTTTAATCTACTCCCAGCAATGTGTAAACAAAGAAATTCTCTGTTGTTCAGATTATGTCAGTCAACCCCATTACCAACAACCTTGATGCAACGTACTTTTCATAACTCAAAACAAAACCTCAATTTCCTGGTTGAGTGTTAATAATCACCATGTCCCAATGCATAAAATATCCCCAGAAACTTATCCATATTTTAAACTTTAATGTAACACATTCATCACATCACATGTGAAGCCTCAAAATGATTCTCTTCCTGCAGAACTGAAATATTACATAAATACCTCCCAGTTCTTACATACTAAAAATTAGTTTCTTCCCTCATAAGTACGGGAAATCTTTTTTCTTCTAACTTTATTCTCAATGCTGTCCTGATCATGTTTCCTTATTTATAGCTACAAGCAGTCCCCAGTATCATCAACCTCATCCACTACATAAATGACTGGAGTAACTAGAAGAAAAAACGCAGGTGTACAAAATTTGAAGGCAATCACATCAAAGGTGTGGTCAGGACAAAATCATTCTATTAGTATAACAGACGTTACCGATGAACCATCTAATGGTACTAACAAATGTTATAACGACAAATCCAGCGTATTTGGGTGGCAAATTCAAGTAATTAAGTTCCAGATCATGGTGGATATTAAAGTCTAGATGTATGTACTACAATGAAACTTCTTGGTCATGAAGAAATTACCAGTACAGTGTATCTGGGGATCGGAATTCTTATATATAATGAAAGCGGTGACAGACCTATAGTTAAGTACTATTATATTAGGCAATAGTGGTAATACGATTACATTAAATCTGGTAAGCAATGTGGATCATCTTTTAAAGTATGGCATTGGTATAAATATAAGATATATCATGCCTAATAGTGTAGACTGGTGTGATAAAATGCATACTCAGACCATTAATGCAATGAACACAGAGCTCAGTGATAATATTAATGAAAAAGTAGCTGAGTCTACTTATTTTACAGAACACCGACAGATCTAATTAAGTCATTTATTAATGAGGAATATCAAGATTTTTATATAGTACATTATGTGTAATAAAAGGTTATGATTGTCATCTAGAAATATATCATAAAACATTTTGTGGGTCATCATATTCCATACCTTGGTGTAGGAAAGAAGTCGCAACCAAAGAAATTCGTAAGACAGTTGAATGGAATGTTGTAGAACCTTCAAATTCCCCCTACAGCCGTCCTTTGTTAGCTGTAGCAAACCAGACAGTAGCATTAGACTCATGATGGATGTTTGAGATATAAATAACGTTATTGTGCCTGTTAGAACAAGACTAGAGAACTTAGAAGAGTTGTTACAAACATTTTATAGTATAAAATAATTAGTTCCATAGACATAAGACCTCATTCTGGCAAAGAAAGCTTTTTGAAGAATTCAGAAAATGTACAGCTTTTATTTTTTCTGGAAGAAGCTACCAGTTTCAGGTAATGCCTTTTGTGCTAAACGTAAATGGTGGAGTGCTCATAGCACTCTTGGATATGTGCTAGGACCTAAATTACTAAATACAATTACATCATATGTAGATGATATTCTACTCGCTACAGAATCTTGGAAAGAACAAATCGAAGCCTTTGAAACGGTATTTAAGAAATTCAATGATTATGGTGTAACACTAAATTTAAAAGAGTCTAAGTTTGGTAAGAATCAAGTTAAATGTTTTAAGTCACATTATATTATGGGAATCAAACCCAATCCAAAAAACAGGATGCATTAAGAAACATACCACATGCAACAAATAAATGGCAGTTGAAATCATTTCTAGGTTTGGCCTCGTTTCTTAGAAAATTTGTACCCAACCATCTACTGGATACCGATAATTTATTAAATTTGTTTCGGAAAAATACTCCTTGGTACTGGTCAACAAATTGTGCAGAAGTGTATAAACAGATCAAAAACGTTTTGGCTAACCCTTGTATTTTGTACCACCCTAATATAACTGAAGACTTTCGCTTATTCACAGATGCAGCTTTAGCGGGGCTACGCGCGTCTTTATTCCAGGTAATAGGGGATGAAAAAGAAATTAGAGTAATTGAATTTGTGAGTCAAGATCTATCGTCCAGCGAACATAATTATGCCATAACAGAGCTGAAGGTGTTGGCTGTAAAATGGGCATTGGAAAAGAGCAATTATTTCATTTATAGAAAACACTTTAAACTTTATACACACCACCAGTCAGTATGCTTTCTATTGACCTGCAAATAACTACATGCTAGACTTGCAAGATGGGCATTAGTGCTTCAGAGTTATCATACAGAATTGATACACATTAGTGGAAAAGATGATGTAGTGGCTGATCCTCTATAGTGACTGCCACAAGGCCTAAATGGTTTAAATGAAATTGTTGAACAATCATCTGCTTTTAGAACACTGATAGTTAATAAATCTCCATTCGAAAGTCAATATGTGTCTATATGTAAAAATTTAGGTCCGTTACAAAAGGGAGACATATACGACAAACCAATAAGAGATCGAATGATAAATGAAGAGAAAACTGTTCTGTTAAACATAATTTGTATAACGATATTTTATTTTATAAGAGTAGCAACAACTTTAGGATATGGAAGGCATGTATTCCTGAAAATTACTTATTGCACATAATATTATCTGATAATGCTTCATATTTCATTAGAAATAAATGGAAACACTGTATGACAGGGAATAAGATCAAACACATGTTAATATGTTGACTCCATCCAGAATCCAGCCGAGTTGAGAGAGTTCTTAGAGGGTTCAATCGATTTATTAGACCATATGCTCCCAGGCAACAATATAAGTGGATAGACCATGTATCTGTATTCGAAAATGTACTGAATAACCTACCGCATTTATCTACCAATCATACACCAGTTGAACTGATGCTTAATGAACCTGAAAAGAACGAGTGGATTAATCCCACATCTGTAGTTCCTGAAGTGGCAAGACGCAAAGAAGACACTATCCAACTAGTCTTAGAGAAGTTAAAATCTGTTGCTCTAAAAAGAAAGGCAAAATATAATACTGAAATGGGTAACCTTTTAGTATATAGTATTGGAATAAGATAACGTTAAAAAACGACCTGAAGTCACCTTTAATGAAGATACAGAATAAGAAGTGGAAGGAAGTTTATTCTGGACCTTACATAATAAGTAATATACCACATGAAGGTAGCTATTTATTACAACACCCTGAAACTAGAAAGGTGAAGTGTTTATATCATCATAAGGACCTGAAAAAATTCTATGAGTGATACTTTATGTTCAATAATAGTATAGTAGAGTTTTCTGTGAATATCTTTGTTCGGAGCGCTTAATTTTTTGTATATAATAAATATCTAAGTTTGTCTTCTTTTAATGTGTTTTCTTAGATGTAAGTTTTGTTCTGTTAGATGTAAGGTAATGTCTCAATTTTGTCAGGTTCCACTATGAGTTAAAGTTATGGTCTGGCAAATTGTTATTCTTGCAGTTGAAAAACTGGATTCGTAATATTTAACTAAAGGACTTCTGTTCACTGCTTGAAGTTAATTTTTTTATTTTTCTGACTAAATTATGAATTCTTCCTTATAGTGATTTATTTTGTGACAGGTTAAGGATTTCAATTATTGAGACATTATTCTCACAATGAAAGATCTTTCTTACAAATTCGTAAAGAAAATGCTGCAATATGCAGAATGAAACGAGAATTATTAAATAGTTGCAGTTAGAGTCCTGGAATTTTTCACTTTTATGTTGTTCTTTCAATTAGCTAGTAATTATAGTGTTATTAGGTTTAGTGTTAACCAAATGTGCACACATAAAGCCATTTGTGCATTAACACCAAATTCGCATATGTAGTTAATTCTTTTTTTTTAAAAAAAAAAAGACAGAAAATCCTGTAAACTGACCCAATTACATCAAGTTGAAATCGTCTTATCTAAAAAAAAAGGCGGTATATTTCAGCCTCTCGCGATTTCATCAGCGATAAATTTCCTTTTTAAAATCTCAGTTATCAGTAACAGCTAAGCTCTCATTAAATACTTATAATACCGTTATTACTAATGGGTACTCACCATATGATTATGTGAAAAGTATCCACTGATGTATATTGGATTACATGTCAAGGAAACTGTGATATATAGTGAACTGTAATTAATGCATGAAGCATGGGACTCTGATGATAAAATATCCAAATATCTGCACAAAAGACAATATTGAACTATTCTATTGACAGATATATACGAACTGTAATTACATGATACAATGTCTGCGAATAGTGAGTATAGTGATATACAAAAATTAAATAAATTCACGATACAAACCAATTGTCAAATAAACATGAATTTGAAGAATCATAATAGTGAGAAGTGCACACCTGGAACACAGAGGAATTAACAAACATCTACTTTGTGTTTCCAGGAACAATGTGTCAATAATAAGTGTCTTATATATGTTCTTTATATTGTTTCATGGCAAATCTCGAGACATGGCTCTGCTAGGTATCGGGTTTTCAACCCACCAGCTACAAACCTAGTAGGTCATGCCATGTGGCCATCAAAACATCTTCAACATGACAGCTACAGCAGTCGATCAGGAAGACAACAAAATAAAATTTGTCAAAATACATTATGTAAATTTTGTTATTTTATTAACTGAGCAATTATGTTAGACTCAGAGCAATTACTTGCACAAACTTCTTTAAAATACTATGTGAATAATTTTTTGAATTATATAAATGAGCCCTCCTGTTCAGCTCTTCACTAAAATATTCAACTAATTTTCTTTCAAAACATAATTATAGGTAATAATTACTTAAAAGTTTATCTGTGGTTATAATTTCATATATTTTCAAAGAGCAGAATTTTTAGGGTCATATAGTTTAGAGCGCCTAGCGATATTCATTTCTTTGTGCCTCTCTTGAACTAAGTGTGCTAATGAAATTCACAACACTTACTTCAAGGGGGCCATTGAAGGCACTCTTTCGTAGTATAGTAATTGAAATACTGATTTTTATTTAATTTTAGTTACTTATATGAGTTATTATGTCAATTTTTGTTTGAAATTTATAACTTTATTAATAAAATAAAATAATTTAGATTTTTCAAAGAAACTAACGTCTTCAGAATAACAAATAGGTGTTACATTGTTCAGTGTTTTGTTTTTAGTAGTGTAAATGTATGTTTTAGACTGTAGCGATATCTTCTGTTCTGTTAGCTCTCTCCCAGTTAGACTCTCGGCTACATTTATGTTTGTTGTTGAAAAGTGTTATTTGTGAAAGTTTCGTTACGTATGAGTTACAAATAAAACAGAATCAAAATAAATCTCTGGTTCAGCTTCGTTGTTTATGGATTTTAATATGTGCTCTTATTGAAGTGCTACGATTTTACACCTGAGGCTGTTACAATGACGTTTCTGACATGTACGCCCAGTTTTAAATAAAAATAAACTGGTAATGACCCTGTAGATCGGAGACATTGCGGGAGTCGCCAGAAGAACATCTCTGAATGCACAATGAAACGTAGCATTATTCTGTGGCGACGAGTGCACTGAGAATCTGCTTTACTCTTTGATTCTTATAAGAATTCTTTGTGTTGACTTGTGTTCTTTCAGTTGATTGGTGTTCGAGATTTACTAAATAAAAAAAAAATTGTTTGTCTACTACGTTGTATCTTGTGGTGTGTCAAAAGTCTAATCAGGAAACATCGCGTTTCTTTACCGCTTCAGCGACGCCAGGTAAGAAATGTTAATATGTATATATTTATTCATTTGTAGTATGTTAAGTGGAGACTTTTAATTTAAAAAGATTTTGTTTCTTTTCTTTCATGTCGAGCGTGGCAGCAAGATGATCCAGTGGGGACTCCAGACGCGGCGGACGACGAGAGCTAACCACTATTGCATCGTGGTCGACGGCCGGCGGCTGGAAGAACCGTTGAAACATCATGCTGACCATTATTAGAATATGTTTTATGATGTTTTTTTTATATAAAAGGAAAGGGAGTTCAACTTTGAATGTAGAAGGATATAGTTTGTAATTGGATGTCAATTGGTTATCAACTGTTAAATAAACTTCGAGTTGGATGTCGGAACAGTCAGTTGACTCTGTTGTTACGACATGATGGTAAATATTACTTACGTGTGAGATTTGCAATTTTTTATTAAAATTCAGACTTCTTGAAGAGGTTCTGGCAGGGTTTTGTCGAGAGTGTGGACGATTTTCAATGGTTGACTGGTTCGAAGTTTTATTGGTGAGAGGTCGACACGTATTAATATTAATATTTTGAAAATAATCGATACTGTGAAGTGTGTTAGGATTCTGTTTTGAAACTTTATCGGCGATTGTGGTCGGAGGATCGGTTTTAAAGTGGAATATTTCGTTGAATCAGAACAGGATTGATTCTTTAGTGACATTAATTAATTATTTAAGGAAAAATCAGGAGAATTTCAATTTATTCTGGCAAAGATATCAAGGAATGTCAGACTGCACAACGAATATATAGAAACTCTGTGACTTTGTTCAACAGGCAAAAATTTTTTTTTACTATAAAACTTGCCTACAACAGGGACTGATGAATTTTGCTGCATCTATCCTTATCTTCTAGGATGAAATCTGCTACAGCTGAATGTTTTTCTTTACGGATTTTTCAAGTAACTGGGAAAAGAACTTATAATTTGATCTGCGGCGGACCGTCGATATTGGGTACACGGTTAGGCTGTTGTGAAGCCTGTTGGTTTGCAGATTGCCTTTCTTTCCCCTGTTGCAGACATCGTTGCTGAGTTGCTGCGACAGGATCGGTGGTTCAGGATCGGTGGTTCAGCCAATCTCTTCAGCAGACGGAGATAAGCCGTAGTTGAACGAAACATCGTCGCCCACCAACTTAATAAATTCAAATTTAGCACCCGCAAAAGACTACAAAAATGAGGAGAAGCCACATTACAGGTTATTGAATATTGTTAGCCATGGAAGCACTAATCTATTTCACAATAACACATAGTCCATTTGCCTCAGCAGTTACGGCCGAAAGTTCTTACCGCGCCTTCCTCGGCATTCGTGGTCACTGGAATAACATCTCGGAGGTGACAGATATTTACATTGCGATTGTGAGAAACGATGCAGAATGTTAGGGCTGTCTCTCAATTGTAGGTTCGTAATGAATGAGAAAAACATTGATTAAAACATTAAAACAATGAAATGGTCTGATATTGATGTAGCGTAGGATGGAAGTAACATTCTAAGGAAGTAATATTTTTAAGGTGGCTGTCAGTTTAACAGCCACTGCAGGAACTGTCGAATCAATACAGAAGACTAAAACCCACACAATTTTTTTCTGCTACATAGTTTCTTTGTTTGCCTACTTCAATATTTCATATTTTCTCGAACCCTTTGGTGTCAATATTACACTTTACTATGCTTCGTACTATCGGAGTTAATTATCCAAAGATTATGTATCACCAAATAGGCTCATATTCATGTCATGAGAGAAACACACTCGGGCAGAGAACTAACAGGGAGTTAGCTCTTTGAATGCCGGCAGTGAGAACCTGTTATTGGGTCACATAGCAGGAGCAACGATTGTTATGGCAGTTTTTATCATTATTTATTGTTGATTATTTTTAGTCAGTTATTTTAGCTCTAACACACAACGTACATTGCACGTGAAAATTCTCATAATATAAACAAAAAAACTGATTACGAATATTTAGTATAATTATTGAGATATTTAAGTAACTTAAAATTCTGCCATAAATAGTCATTAAGGCATGTACGACTATTCTTACATTAAATTGTTAGCACAATATGGAAAACATTAACTCATTTGTTAAGTAATGATGAAGATGTTTTATACATGGGAGACTCATTCTTTAACTAATCAGGGGTTGGGGTGGGGGAAGGGACAGTGGGACGTTAAATCTGTGAAGAAAATTATTTAGACTCTAAGAGAAACAATATAGATAAGGCAAACTACTTATTACGGAAAGAAATTAGTTTACTAACTATGGACTGTTCCTGTGACAATTATTCATATGTAGGACCCAGAAAGCATCCTACTTGCTAGTATACTACAGTACTCTCCCTCATTGCTATACCACAGATTCCAAATTTAGAATTTTGCAACACTAAGTGTCACTGTGGTAGTGAATAACTTAATATCTCGTTGAAGTAGACCTATTTTATAGTCCAATTTTTTTATTGTTTCGTGGCAGGTTCAAAACAATTTTTATTTTTTTCTGTATTTATCAAAGCTCTTTACATTATAGATTAACATTATGAGTTTCAAAGATCTGGCTGGGAATAATAATACTTACTCGTCATTTTTCTCTCTTGACCTTCTAAATATTTCGTACTAGTGCATGAACGTTACTGGCACTGATGAGGCTTCGTCGAAATTTCGCGACATGTTGATGAATGCCAATCCTATCTCCTGAAGAAATGTCGAGACTGCGTGGGTGTCCCACATACAGGGTCTAATGTGTATAAGTGCAGTGGTACCTCAAAAAGTACACTCATGTATGTGTTGGTAGTTTTCTCTCTGTCGTACAGTCTTCTCACAAAGCCGTCAGAAACCTTATGACTTGATGTTTTCTGCACAGTTCTAACAACACCATTAAGTCGGTTACACCTTTCGGGATAGACTAACGATTTTGCGTCCTTGTGCCCACACTTCAACATCTGTGTTTCTTCCCAAGGGAAAATAAGCATTAATGGGTTCCTCTTGCCACACACACTTGGAGAGGCTAACCAAACTACAAACATATCACTTGTGTTAGCTATAATTATAACTTGCAAATTACCTGAATGCTGACATAATGTCGTTCAGTACACCGTCTTCAGGCAGTAATAGAAATATCTGCAGTTATAGCCGTTACACCCTGTATACACCCGAGATGTGGCCGACTCTCCCCAGGTTTGGCATGTGTGTGGGGGGGGAGGGAGGGGGAGGGGGAGACGCCGACCGCCGTTCGACCCTCGGCGCATTCAGTCTTGCCCGCACCCGCTGGGTGCGTTTTTGGCGTAAGGCTGCTAGTAAAGAATTCCACCACGAACTTAGTTGATGGCCCTCCCCTAATATCGAAACTGTTATGAAGCCTAATCTCAATAAATTCTTTGATGATGCTCTCCCAAAATTCACTAACTCGGCACGACTTATTTGCTTTCTCATATTCCAACGTATGCCCTTTGTTGAGGCTGCGTTTAACAAGTGCTGATTTGTCTTTATGCCACATGCGTACGCATCTAATGTGTTCCATCCACCGTTGCGAGATGCTGTGCTGCGTTTTCCAAATATGTTGGCGGCGACACTCTCAAAGCATGAGTACAGTCTTGCAGCACAACATCAAAATACCAATTACGATGGATATAAAAATGAATTCACAAAGAAAAGTAACAAATTGTGTCAACCACTCAGACAAAGGCAACTGCTGCACCGACTGGGAGAATTAAGCACACACTCTAGACCCTCTGGATGACTTTTTTCAGAAGAGTATCAATCAACCTTGAATCCTCATTCCATAACTCTGCACGATCATTACAGTCAGGCATTTTACCTTCAAGCACTACTCAGGAAGCCGTTGGAGCAGGGACTGATTTGTGCTCAGTTTTCCCACATCGTTGTTCATTGATTTATTTTCATTCACTCGTCATGGTCTGTAGATCCCTACCCTTTCGAATCTGGTACACACAAATGTGTGGGTGTGGTTTATTTGTGTTGTAGCGTCATATTATTGCCCCATGTCGTTGACTCCTGTGCTGGTATCGTTTGGAGAACCGAAGTGCAAGTGGACGATGAATGTAGCCAACCACAGAAGAAAAAACTGATTTGCAGAGAATGTAGGAGAAATGTTGAAGGTGCTGTTGCCTTGCATGGTGAGCGTTTTCCAGAGAAAGCTCGCTGTCGTTCGTTCTTTTAACAAGGTTGTGAACGCTTTTATGTCTGATGGCGACTTATGGACTGGCAAAAGGAAACGAAGCAAACGTGTTGAAGGAGAAGCTTATAAAATAGTTGTAGTAGCGGCAATGCACCGCAAACCACCGGTTGCTGGCTTAGTGATCAGAGCATCGATTTTCTAAGCAGTAGGCCTGGGTTCCAATCTCAGTGTGGCACAAATTTTTAACTTTTCCTGTTGATTTTAGATCAATGCCCAATTGTAGCCAATGTATATAAGTTCTCTGTGTTTACCTGAGTGAGCTATCCAGTTATTCTTCTGATAGAAAACAGTCTTTAGTACTTTTTCACTAAGTGAAGTAAAGCTGTGCGATACAAAACATAGCCCGACTCTCAGGCGCACGCAGAGATATTTCAGTGGGTACGCCGGAGTTAACATAAGAAATATACAAATTCATTTAATTATTTAATGAAATTTAAACAGATATCTTGCTGCTGTGCTTTTAGTTAGTTCCAGGTGCAATGTGTAACTAATAAATTGAGCAAGCAACTTAGAAAGTTCTCTTAGGGATATGTGAACAAGCAGAAAGATATATTCTCCAACTTTTGTGATTGTTTCCATACTGTTTTACTGCAAAAAGAGCGAGTGAGTGATTGATGATGCGCCTGCGTCGTCCCGCACGCTCCACGTCAGCGTCACGGTGCTGAGCGGGCCAGGGTAGCAGCCGGGGCGAGGAGGTGGCGCGGTGGCCTGCAGTGCTATGCTGCGCTCGTGCCGGCTACCACGCCACCTCCTCGTGCCGGCTGTTGCCCTGGCTCTGGCAGATGCATGCGCCACCAAAACTACTCGGATTCGCAGCGGATTTAAGGAATTAATTGGTTGGTTTGGTTGGTTGTCTGTCTGTCGGTCGGCATATTTATTTTTGTTTACTGTCAAAGTGCGTTAGTTCCTTTTTTATTTTTAGCGCTACTAATGAGGAAATTTTAGTATCAGATGAATCCAAAGTTGACGATTTCAGCGGTTTTCCGACAGCTGATTGGAACACCCCCCATTTCTTCATCTTCTAGTGTGTAAGTGATTAAGTGTATCTGATGAAGACCCACGGAACAATCTATTCAAACCAATAAATACACCATGTGATCATAAGAAGCTACACAGTACGAGCACTGGCCTACTGTTGATGATACGCACTCCGCTCATTGCCGTAAGCAATTTAATTGCTAGAAGAGGACAAGAACAAGATGTGTGAAACTTAAATATCTATCCTGTTTGTAACAAAAAAATATTTACTTTCACGAGTATCGCTGTAAGACTGACACAATCGTGTGGATCTTAAATTTTTGTGAAAATGAAATAAAAATTTCTTACCATTAATATACCATTCTATGAATATTATTGCTGTAAAGAAACACTCATTCGATATATCCGTTCCAAGTTTAACGCAGGGGTATCAAAGGGCTAAATACTCTGAAATGAGTCAAGGTATTCATTGACAAAAAACTGACAAATCGTAGTAACATAATCTGTATACTGTATACTGTATTAGCGATAATAAACTATAACTGCAGTGCTTAATGCTATCCATGGTTGTACTAGTTACATTTAATCAAGTAAATTAGGAAAAAAAAGTGCTACTTTGCCTCCTCAATATTACTGAGCAGTTTCACTTTACCTACTATTGATTCCTAAATATGTTCATTACATTGGTATGAAAAGTCATCTACATCTGTACAGTGAGTCTTATTTACAGACGCCAATACTTGTCACACTGCTTTACAACAAACGCTGCTACTTCCCATATAATTAGAGAAAGGTTGAATCTATGAATCTAACATAATTGGTGATTTGTAGAAACAGTAGCTCACGAGGTATGTTTTTACTTTTCTTATAAACTAAGTGGGATTTCCAGTTTCCTTCCTTATGTTACCTGTGAGATTGTTGGATATTTTTGCACCAGAGAACCTAACTCCAATCCGAAGTGTAGACAAGGAGGCAAAGTCTACATGAAAATTATTCTTTTGTCTTTTATTGTGATGGTGTAGATCACAGTAGAGCTGAAACCGATATACCTCAGGTGCGAAAACAATTAATGACTAAACGTATTGGGAAATAACTGTAAGGATTCCAAGCTCATTAAAAGGTTTCTCAACATGTACAGTTGCGTATTTCAGACTATATAATTTTACTGGTAGTATATTCACTTCAGGTACACTTCTCTGGAATATAATTCCATAAGACAACAGGGAGTGAAAATATACAAAATTAACCAGCATTCTTTTCTCTAGGGAAACACAATGAGACATAATGTAAACTAAAGTTGGTGGGGAGTGATAGGAAAGGAAAGGAACTGTTGATGTCAGCTGAATCGGGACTTTATGCGACTCAGTGGTGACGCATGAAAATGTGGGCCACACTGGGATGCGAACCCACGAACCACTGCTTATTAGACAGTTACTCAAACCACTGCGCCACCTGAACATAGTGTTTATAGTGGCTGCATGAACTATTTCCGCCTCCCGGAGACCAGCATGTCCATGTCCCAGTGCTCACTACTTTGTGATTCACTCAAGAAGCCCAACGTAATTGTAAATCTGTCTCTGAAGGTGGTGGATTCATTGCACATTCGTACAACTGGTTCACCTCGATGGGCAGTATCTGTTTTCGTCCTGCACATATTCTGGGCAGTAACAGAACTTGACAACGCGGTAATCATAAGTGTGGTAACTATCCTCTCAGCGTACATTAGCAGTGCTGTGCAGGTGGTGCAGTGGATAGCGTTTTGAGTTAACATGCAGGAGATCAAGAGTTCGATTCTGGGTCGAGGCGTATTTGTTTTTATTTGCTAAATGTAGTCTCCGTGATACAGTGTCTGGCGTGTTGATCGTCATACAGCTATTACAGTGGGTCTTCTACAAAACATTTGGACTTACATAATACGAACACAGAAATAGGATGTACAACCGTTTTCATTGGTGAACCTCTTGCACGTCCTGCTCGCGAATTGTTTCACACCACTGCATCTACTAGATTCCGAGCCTGTTTTCTGTGTACCCTACCACTATGATCCCATCGATTAGTACCAACTATTATTCTTACCACGTTCAGATGCATTACATTTCGTTAAGGCCTTACGTCACATGCTTTGCAAATAATTTCCAAACGTCTGCTGTGTAAATGTCGGATGCATGTGGTTTAAGAAACGGTCTACACTACAGTATTATATGAATGAATGAAACTGGCAAATAAAATCAAATATGCCTCGACCCAGTGTCGAACCCTTTGCATGCTGCATGTCCACCTATCCGTTCTTTTAATCAAGTACTGCTTTAAAGCTCTCTTCTCGCCCATTAGATTGGTTATCTGACATATCCCTCATTCTTTTCAAACATTACATTTCAAAAGCTTCTATTCACTTCACGCCTGCACTGATTGTCGTTCATGTTTACTCGCAAACATGGCTACAGTGCCGACAAATACTTTCAGAAGATACTTCCCAACGTTTAAGTTTAATTTTAAGAAGAACGTCTCTTTCTATTGCAAGTCCGCATTTTATATCTCCTCTTCTGCTCTCCTTAGTTGCTATGGTACCTAGATAGCAAAACTCGCCTACTGCTCTCAGTGTCTCATTTGCTAAGCTAAATCGCTCAATATCACCAGCTTCATGCGAACCACACTCCATTAACTTTGTTTTACAGTTCTTGATATTCGTCTTATAACTTTTTTCACGATGCTGTCATCCTTTCCGTTAAACACATCTTCTAAGTCGTCTAATGAGGAAATGTCACCAACTTGATGTCATATTTTAATGACAAAAAGGGACACTTGCATGATATCGACCCCAGCAATCGACACCGCGTGAATATTTAGGGCGTAATTGTTAGAGTGCGCAGTTACCATCTTCCGAAAGGACGGGTTTGAAACTTTCGCGCCCACAGGTAGTTTGTCACTCGTTCCGCCCCACAGCAGCCGCCTAAGGCCCGGCCGCGATGTGCGGTACGTCGTGGTGTCAACCAGAGTATTCGTATTCGCACGATGTTGAAGACGAGGAAAGTGGAGGAGGGAGCTGGACTCATCTGCCCAGCGTGTTGTAAAATCTTGTTCCACAACACATATCACTCTTGTTCAAATGTTCAAATGTGTGTGAAATCTTACGGGACTTAAGTGCTAAGGTCATCAGTGCCTAAGCTTACACACTATTTAACCTAAATTATCCTAAGGACAAAAACACACATCCATGCCCGAGGGAGGACTCGAACCTCCGCCGGGACCAGCCGCACAGTCCATGACTGCATCGCCTTACACCGTATATCACTCTGCCCGAAACATAGCAAATAATACGAGTTCATAATATGTCACCCTCATGCACATTCAATATTAACAGTATTCTAGTAGGTACTGAAATTCTGCAGTTACATACACGCCCCAAAATCAAAATGAATGAACTGGAGCGACTGAAGATTTATTGTAAATTGAAGTTGGTGATTTTCGATTTACAATTTAATCACCGTTGAAGAATAGAGCATCTGCTACAAATATACTTCACTTTTACAGTGCTAGCTTCAAAATCCAAAGATAATAACGTACCACAGCGATGTCAATAATCGAACAGCGCTACACTATTTCCTTCATGATACACTCAGTCGTCTCATTAAATTGCACTGCATTTGTGTGAATCGCAACATAAAAATGTTCGAAGCAAAGACATCTGTGGCACCAGCTAGAGGTTACAAATCGAGCTCTCTGACACAGCCAAAGCAACAGCAGTGGAGCGGCAACGAATGACAAAAAAAAATGTGTGCGCGCAGGTTTAAAAGCTGTACTTCTAGAAGTTCTTAACTGCTTACAGTCTACATCAACATGAATGCTGCAGAGCTGTCTATAAATCCGAAAGAATTCGAGGGGGTGCAGATCTCTTCCGAACAGCACGTTGCAAGGCATCCCAGATATGCTCAATAATGTTCATGTCTGGGGAGTCTGGTGGCCAGTGGAAGTGTTTAGAGTCAAAAGAATGCTCCTGGAGCCACCCTGTAGCAATTCTGGACGTGTGGAGTGTCGCATTGTCTTTCTGGAAGTTTCAAGTTCGTCGGAATGCATAAAGGACACGAATGAGTGCAGGTGATCAGACAGGATGCTTACATACGTGTCTCCTGTCAGAGTCGTATCTAGATGTCTCAGGGGCCCATATAACTCTAACTGCACAGGGCCCACACCATTACAGAGCCTCCACAAGCTTGAGCTGTCCCCTGCTGATATGCAGCGTCCTTGGATTCATGAGGTTGTCTCCATACCCGTACACGTTCATCCGCTCGATACAATCTGAAACGAGACTCGTCCGAACAGGCAACATGTTTCCAGTCATCAACAGTCGAATATCGGTGTCGACTGTTCCAGACGAGGCGTACAGCTTTGTGTTGTGCAGTCGTCTAGGGTACACGCAGGAGTGGGCCTTCGGCTCTGAAAGCCCAAATCGGTGATTTTTCGTCGAATGGTTGGCACGCTGATACTTGTTGATGGCCCAGCATTGAAATCTGCAGCAGTTTGCGGAAGGGTTGCACTTCTGTCACGTTGAACGATTCTCTTCAGTAGTCGTTGGCTCCGTATTTGCAGCATCTTTCTCCGGCCGCAGCGATGTCGGAGATTAGATGTTTTACCGAATTCCTGATATTCACGGTACACTCGTGAAATGGTCGTACGGGGAAATCCCCACTTCACCGCTACCTCGGAGATGCTGTGTCCAATCGCTATCGCGCAGACTATAACACCACGTTCAAACTCACTTAAATCTTGCCATTGTAGCAGCAGTAATCGATCTCACAACTATGTCAGACACATTGCCGACCTCAGCGCCGTATTCTGCCTGTTTTCATATCTCTGTATTTGAATACGCATGCCTATACCACTTCCTTTGGCGCTTCAGTGTATATGCCTCCGGGTGAGCCCTAATTTCCCGTGTCTTATCCGTGGTCGTTACGCGCAACGTTTGTTGACGGCAAGAGTAGCGTTCGGCAGTCAGCTTCAGACGCCGATTCTCTAAAGTTTCCAAGTAGTGTTTCTCGAAAATAACGTCGCCTTCCTCCGGGGATTCCCATTTGAGTTCCCGAAGCATCTCTGTAAAACTTACATGTTGTTCAAAGCTACCGGTAGCAAATCTAGCAGCCCGCCTCTGAACTGCTTCGATGCCTTCCTTCATTCCGACTTGGTACGGATTCGAGGCACACGAGCAGTTGTCTAGAATAGGTCGCACCAGCGTCATATATGCCGTTCCCTTTACAGGTCAGCCACTCCTTCCTAAAATTCTCCCAGTAAGCCGAAATCGACAATTTGCCTTCCCTACCACAGTTGTCACATGCTCGTCCCATGTCATATCGCTCTGCAACGTTACACCCGGATTTTTAAAGGACGCGACCGTATCAGGCAGAAAACTAGTAATACTGTGTCCGAATATTACAGGTTTGATCTTCCTACTCATCCGCATTAACTTACATTTTTCCACATTTAGGACTAGCTGCCGTTTATCACGCCAACTGGAGATCTTGTCTCAGTCGTCTCGTATCTTCCTACAGTGACCCAACTTGGACACCTTACGGCACAGCACGGCATCGTCGGCAAACAACCGCAGATCGCTACCCACTCTGTCCGCCGAATCAGCCTGTCACACTTCCCTGGGGCACTGGTGACGATACCGTTGCCTCTGATGGACACTCACCGTCGGGGACAGCACACTGGGTTCCAGAACCGCTCACATACCTGCGACCTTGTTCCTTATGCTCGTACTTTCGTTAACAGCCTGCTGTGGGGCACCATGCCAAATACTTTCCGGAAATATAGAAATATGGAGTCTGCCTGTTGCCCTTTATCAAAATACACTCCTGGAAATGGAAAAAAGAACACATTGACACCGGTGTGTCAGACCCACCATACTTGCTCCGGACACTGCGAGAGGGCTGTACAAGCAATGATCACACGCACGGCACAGCAGACACACCAGGAACCGCGGTGTTGGCCGTCGAATGGCGCTAGCTGCGCAGCATTTGTGCACCGCCGCCGTCAGTGTCAGCCAGTTTGCCGTGGCATACGGAGCTCCATCGCAGTCTTTAACACTGGTAGCATGCCGCGACAGCGTGGACGTGAACCGTAAGTGCAGTTGACGGACTTTGAGCGAGGGCGTATAGTGGGCGTGCGGGAGGCCGGGTGGACGTACCGCCGAATTGCTCAACACGTGGGGCGTGAGGTCTCCACAGTACATCGATGTTGTCGCCAGTGGTCGGCGGAAGGTGCACGTGCCCGTCGACCTGGGACCGGACCGCAGCGACGCACGGATGCACGCCAAGACCGTAGGATCCTACGCAGTGCCGTAGGGGACCGCACCGCCACTTCCCAGCAAATTAGGGACACTGTTGCTCCTGGGGTATCGGCGAGGACCATTCGCAACCGTCTCCATGAAGCTGGGCTACGGTCCCGCACACCGTTAGGCCGTCTTCGTGCAGCCCGCCTCCAGTGGTGTCGCGACAGGCGTGAATGGAGGGACGAATGGAGACGTGTCGTCTTCAGCGATGAGAGTCGCTTCTGCCTTGGTGCCAATGATGGTCGTATGCGTGTTTGGCGCCGTGCAGGTGAGCGCCACAATCAGGACTGCATACGACCGAGGCACACAGGGCCAACACCCGGCATCATGGTGTGGGGAGCGATCTCCTACACTGGCCGTACACCACTGGTGATCGTCGAGGGGACACTGAATAGTGCACGGTACATCCAAACCGTCATCGAACCCATCGTTCTACCATTCCTAGACCGGCAAGGGAACTTGCTGTTCCAACAGGACAATGCACGTCCGCATGTATCCCGTGCCACCCAACGTGCTCTAGAAGGTGTAAGTCAACTACCCTGGCCAGCAAGATCTCCGGATCTGTCCCCCATTGAGCATCTTTGGGACTGGATGAAGCGTCGTATCACGCGGTCTGCACGTCCAGCACGAACGCTGGTCCAGCTGAGGCGCCAGGTGGAAATGGCATGGCAAGCCGTTCCACAGGACTACATCCAGCATCTCTACGATCGTCTCCATGGGAGAATAGGAGCCTGCATTGCTGCGAAAGGTGGATATACACTGTACTAGTGCCGACATTGTGCATGCTCTGTTGCCTGTGTCTATGTGCCTGTGGTTCTGTCAGTGTGATCATGTGATGTATCTGACCCCAGGAATGTGTCAATAAAGTTTCCCCTTCCTGGGACAATGAATTCACGGTGTTCTTATTTCAATTTCCAGGAGTGTAGTTCTCGGTATACCATGTGAGAAAAGGGCAACCTGAGTTTCGCACTAGCGATGCTTTCTAAAACCATGCTCATTTGTGGACATAAGCTTCTCGGTCCCAAGAAAGCTTTTTATAGTGGAACTGTGAATATTCAAGGATTCTACACCAAATAGAAGTTAGGGATAGTGGTGTGTAATTTTGCGGATACGTTCTCGTACCTTTCTTATACACTGGAGGCACCTGCGCTGTTTTTCACTCGTTTGGGACTTTGTGCTGACTGAGAGATTCACAATAAATGCAACTTAGGTAAGGGGCCAGTGCCATAGGGTACTCTTCGTAAAATTTAACTGGAATTCCATCCGGATCTGATGATTTACCTGCTTTCAAATCTTTTAGTTGTTTCTCTACGGCGGGTATGCTTATTACTATATCGTCCATATTGGAGTCCGTCCGATGGTCAAGTTCGATGTTCGATGCCCGTACGATTCTCCTGTGCGAATGGTTCCTTGAAAGTGAAATTTAAAACTACGGCTTTCGTTTGGCTATCTTGAATCAAAATTATGGTACAAATTTTCCCTCGGGTTCGATTGACCCGGCTGATATCTTCGAAGGGTACTTTCTTCTCCTTAAAATATGAGGTCAAGATGGTGATGTTCCCTTGTAAGAAAAGTCGTAGGGTCAATTTTGCCTCACAAGTTCGTACATTTCCTCGAAATCTATACTGGTCCTCCCCGAGGTTTGGTTCTCCTGATCTCCGTTATTTTGTAACTAACTGGTCCCCGTATTTTGCAACCGTGACTTTTTAAACTGATGTTCCGGTAG
Organism: Schistocerca cancellata; assembly: GCF_023864275.1. Taxonomy (NCBI): domain Eukaryota; kingdom Metazoa; phylum Arthropoda; class Insecta; order Orthoptera; family Acrididae; genus Schistocerca; species Schistocerca cancellata. The sequence continues at coordinate 817,639,211 of NC_064630.1, forward strand.
TAGTCTCACCTTCCAGCAGCTCCTTAGTACTCGTGTAGGAATTGTAATGTTCTACTTCAGATGTGACGGTGTTTTTCATGTGCCTTGCATATCATGTGAAATACTTTTCTCTTTGTCCGTTCTCCTAAATAGCTTAATAACTGCGAGGGAATCATGTCCACTAGAGGTACCTTGTTTCGACTTACGTCTTTCAATCCTGTGACAAATTATCCTCGCAGTATCACATTACTCATATCATGTTCACTCACTTAGCCCTCCCCTTTCCATAATACTGTCTTCAACTTTATCACTCTTAAATAACACTTCCACACTGGTCATTCAACTTCCAGACTGCCATTAGTACAGGCTTTATAAATGAACTTTCGATGTTCTAACAGCTTCTGCCCTTTTCTCAAAAGATATTCTATTACCTATCCTACAGTCTTAAGTACTAACGCATAACTTCCGGTCTGACGGTAAATGTGTCCTTCAAACCACGCGACGAAAGTCGACTGTTGGTCCTTTCCTAATAAGAACATTCTAGTATATTGGTCGAAATTTTCCGCAAACTGTTACGATGCAACAGGTTGCGAAGTTCTTGATTGCCTCAACAGCTGTAACCCTGTCGCGTTTGAATTTGCTTTCTCTTTGGAACTGTTGAACCGATCAGAGGACGAGAGGAAGTGATCGTACTGGCGTGGCTCGACGAAGGTGCCAGAAAACGTTTGGGATCATTTTCGAGTATGAAGAGATGCATCGAGTGCAGTGGAAATCAATAAAGTACAATGCACACACTTGTCCTGCAAAACTGCTAAGTAGTTGTCCTATTTGAAGTATGGGCAAATCGGTGATGATATTAGTGCCAGTGAGCCAGTTGCGGCGTTTGGATCCAGTTAATGAATAGCAGTTTCCCTTCCCTTCCTTCTCTCTCTCTCTCTCTCTCTCTCTTTCTTTTGTCTTTACCATTCTTTTGTTTCATTTCGTTAATTCAGAAATCAATGAATTAGCACGTAATACCAAGCCACGTAAACTTAAACAAACCTCAAAAATACACTCCTGGAAATGGAAAAAAGAACACATTGACACCGGTGTGTCAGACCCACCATACTTGCTCCGGACACTGCGAGAGGGCTGTACAAGCAATGATCACACGCACGGCACAGCGGACACACCAGGAACCGCGGTGTTGGCCGTCTAATGGCGCTAGCTGCGCAGCATTTGTGCACCGCCGCCGTCAGTGTCAGCCAGTTTGCCGTGGCATACGGAGCTCCATTGCAGTCTTTAACACTGGTAGCATGCCGCGACAGCGTGGACGTGAACCGTATGTGCAGTTGACGGACTTTGAGCGAGGGCGTATAGTGGGCATGCGGGAGGCCGGGTGGACGTACCGCCGAATTGCTCAACACGTGGGGCGTGAGGCCTCCACAGTACATCGATGTTGTCGCCAGTGGTCGGCGGAAGGTGCACGTGCCCGTCGACCTGGGACCGGACCGCAGCGACGCACGGATGCACGCCAAGACCGTAGGATCCTACGCAGTGCCGTAGGGGACCGCACCGCCACTTCCCAGCAAATTAGGGACACTGTTGCTCCTGGGGTATCGGCGAGGACCATTCGCAACCGTCTCCATGAAGCTGGGCTACGGTCCCGCACACCGTTAGGCCGTCTTCGTGCAGCCCGCCTCCAGTGGTGTCGCGACAGGCGTGAATGGAGGGACGAATGGAGACGTGTCGTCTTCAGCGATGAGAGTCGCTTCTGCCTTGGTGCCAATGATGGTCGTATGCGTGTTTGGCGCCGTGCAGGTGAGCGCCACAATCAGGACTGCATACGACCGAGGCACACAGGGCCAACACCCGGCATCATGGTGTGGGGAGCGATCTCCTACACTGGCCGTACACCACTGGTGATCGTCGAGGGGACACTGAATAGTGCACGGTACATCCAAACCGTCATCGAACCCATCGTTCTACCATTCCTAGACCGGCAAGGGAACTTGCTGTTCCAACAGGACAATGCACGTCCGCATGTATCCCGTGCCACCCAACGTGCTCTAGAAGGTGTAAGTCAACTACCCTGGCCAGCAAGATCTCCGGATCTGTCCCCCATTGAGCATCTTTGGGACTGGATGAAGCGTCGTATCACGCGGTCTGCACGTCCAGCACGAACGCTGGTCCAGCTGAGGCGCCAGGTGGAAATGGCATGGCAAGCCGTTCCACAGGACTACATCCAGCATCTCTACGATCGTCTCCATGGGAGAATAGCAGCCTGCATTGCTGCGAAAGGTGGATATAGTACTAGTGCCGACATTGTGCATGCTCTGTTGCCTGTGTCTATGTGCCTGTGGTTCTGTCAGTGTGATCATGTGATGTATCTGACCCCAGGAATGTGTCAATAAAGTTTCCCCTTCCTGGGACAATGAATTCACGGTGTTCTTATTTCAATTTCCAGGAGTGTACAAGGACTAAATATACACCGCATATACCAAGAACGTAAGAATGTTTGTGATGCGTTCTAAATGGTTGAGAAGACATTCAGTGCATTTTTGACAAGCCGTGGAAATGAGACGATAACCGATATTAGTGTTAATTTGCTTGGTGGTCAATCTCAAAGCAATGCACTTTCCTTAAGTCCATTGAGTATTTTTACCAATTACCAATAAGATAACTCGACTCTGCTGCTGTATACCAGTACGAGTCATGCAAATAAAATGTCTCAGTACGACGGACAACGAAAAACAAACGTAAACAACAATTGAAAGGGTACAGTACCGCCCGACATTGAAAATAGGTACAACATACTTCACTATTTTTGTCAGAACAACACATTTTTTTTCTAATAATAACTCAATGTCAATTAATACAGCGAAGGCGGATACCAGTGTGGGAAAGAATGACAATTTATTTATTTAATTGATCACATGTGCACTCCCACAAAATAAATCCCTACATCCAGTTTGGTGAGATCTGTGAAATGAATGAATGTATGGTCGTCTGCTAACCGCAGATAGTGAATGTGAATATATGATCATCTTTGAGACGATCCATTGGCCACCTTTGGTGGCACCAAAGAGATGAAACTTACCGGAGCTGAAATGTGGCTGACCAATACGGTAGCATGGTCTTCCCCCACCTCGACAGAGGTGCGAGATGACCTGAAGAACGGCCATGTTTCAGCACTCTGCCGCTGGATCTTGTGCTGTTAAGACCTGTCTTAGTTGTGCTCCGTAAAGACAAAAGAGTGGAGACATGGTACGCATGTGGAATATTTAAGAGTAGTTTGAAATAATAAATTCTCTATTTCAGGAACTTTTGTGGGGAGAATTAAATGTCAGGCAGGTAATATTAATGGGATCGTAGTAATCTTCGGAAGTGACCAACGGTCACAATGAAACCACATGTAGCAATAAGTTGAAATACTTCCGTGTGCTTAAGTTAAGCTGAATTACTAGCGTGTGTACTATAAGTTGAAATATTATGAAATAGCGTGTGCAGGACTTGAAATTAGAGGCGAGTACTTCCACGTGGTGAGTACTGTGTGTGTCTCAATCTGTGTATGAGACAAAGGATAAAGAGAAGTACTCGTCCATGGTATCAGTTGAGGACTCGCGTGTGTGATGAATATGTTCTTAATATTACTTTGCGAGATATGTTTCCGTGTGACGCGTGATTCAAACTATAACACTCTGAGAGAGAAACAAGGTGAGTCAGCCGTCTATCCAGCAACGCCACTTGCACAGGAAGACGTGCATATATCTCCAGATTTCATAGTAGGAAAGTAGAATTACGAAGTGGGGCAGTGTCGTGTGAAACTGGGATAAATATTAATTGAAGTGGGAAAGCTGAAAGTGATAATGTTGTGACTATTCCCTGTGTAGTATTTCATGTTGTAATGTGGCGTATGTCATGTAATTTAAGTATGTGTGGTTTGCATGGGAGAGTAGCAAGGTAGTTTCAGAGGTAGTGGGTTATGCGTGTTCCTTTTGTACTGCTCGGTCTGGAGGAAAGTTTCGTGATGATGATTGTGAGAGTCGAAGTGTGAGAAATAATAAAAGATCCACCATCCTATCCAGAAAGTGCACTGTAGCGTTAAATAATTACGAAACCATAATATAGAGATTCACCAGTGTAAAGCCATGCCCAACTGGCGGAATTTCTCATGTGTTATTGTTGTAGGTTATGGAATTTGTGTGTTTAGGTTATAGAATTTATCGGAATAAATAAGATAGTGAAAAGAAAAAGATTGGTGGCCTTTTCCTTCGAATTGTATGTTGTCATGATATCCAGAATTTATAATGTGTGCGTCACTCATATTCAGTGTGATGGCCACGTGTTGATAAAGCCGTTAAATAAAAAAAAGAAGAAAATGTGCTATTGCCAGTGCGTAGTGAACAGTCAGAGTTCTGTAAATTACTGATAGTCAGATGCGTGTTTCCGTTGTGTATTATTCATATAGGAGGATAACTTGTAACTTAATTGTGAGTACTAGAGTTCATGTTATTCGATAAATAGGAGTGAATCCACTGGCTTGGCAGACCACTCATCTTGCAGGCCTCACTGCTTGATGCCACAGTATGAGCAAGGCATGTGGGCGCCTCTCATAATTTCGACCCTGCCAGGACTTTTTTCCAGGATTTTGCTGTTAGGGTTTGCTGTTATGATTTTTTTATTTGATGGAATATATTGTGATAGTGCTAAGAAGTAAAATTTTTTTTTGTTTGCAATTTCTTTCTGGATTGGTGAGGATCTTTTATTTTTTTTAGTTAATTAATTGCTATATCGTCCAAGGCTGGAAGATCGTTGCAGAATTTTTTAGCGAAATGTCCGTAGTAACTAGGTCGCAGTTGAAAAGTGTACTCACCATGGAGAATAGTGATTCTGGGGTGAACATAGCAGTGCAGCAGGAAGTAGGTGTCGACCTTGGGTTAATGAGCGAGAACGGCAAACACTCAGAAGGGTCTGAATTGTTCAGCGGACCGCGGCTAGGTGATCCTTTAAGCGGCACGCTTTGCTCACAATCGGGGGCTTTTCCAGACGACGCGGGCGAGCTGGGACTAGGTCAGGTATGCAGTGAAAGTGCAGCTACAGTTTCTCAGGCGAAGGAGGTGAGCGCACCGAAAGTAGCAAATGACAATGTGCTACTGCAGTTTTTACAGAGGATGGATAAAGATAATAAGGAGAGAGATAGGGAAAATAAGGAAAGATTGGAAGCGATGGATAGAGATAATAAGGAGAGATTGGAAGTGATGGATAGGGAGACTAAGGAAAGATTGGAAGCGATGAACAGAGATAATAAGTAGAGAGTTAGGGAGACTAAGGAAAGATTGGAGGCAAATAAGGAAAGATTGGAGGCAATGGACAAGGGAAAAAAGAGGCAATGAGGAAGCTACACACAGCGATCAATGAGCGTCTGTTCGCAGTTAATAATCAGTTGGACGAGGGGGAGAAGAATCTGGATGCGGTGAAGCAAGTATATGATGCCGTAAAGAAAAAGCCAATAATTTGGAGGTACGAATAAGTGCAATAGAGAGTGATATTACAGAACGTAGGGACGTGTTGCTGGATGAGCGAATCAAAGAGATAGTGGAGGACTTACTTACAGATAAACAAGGGGCATTAGACAGCGTGGAAGCTCAAGTCACCCGGCAGGAAGTGGCGCTGAATAAACACAGGGATGAAGTTGTGGAGGTAGTGGTCAGAATGAATACGATTAGCGCAGATGTAGAAAAGATCAGTATAAGAGGCAAAACAGGCTCTGACAGTACGCAGCGAGAGGTTTATGCCAACCAGGGGGAGATACAATCGCTATTACAGCTTAAAGAGGCGCAATTAGAAATAAGTAGGAAGCATAGTGAAGAACTAGCACAGTTGCAATTAGCGTGCAGTAGCGAAGGTGACACACCACCAGGTAGATTGCAGAGGGAGAGTGAGATAAATTCAAAAAACGAAAATAGGCAGAAAGAGGATGACGAACTCAGAGAGTTAGAAGAACGGTTGTGTCGGATAAAACAGGTGGCAAACCCAACTGGGTATAGTCCAAGGTCGGAAAACGTAAATACGGAAGAAGAATGTAGGAGGCACTTCGTGTTGGTACAAATATACACTTGTTTTCCGGATGCTGATAATTACCAACATCCATGCCTGTGGCTGTCTCAATTTCCAGATTCATTACCTTCATCGTGGGGACCGCTCCTCAAAATGAAGTTTGTGTGTAACCATTTGAGGGACGAGGCTAGAGCGAAAATGCAGGAAGTTATTAAAGACTGTAGTAGCTACAAGATATTTTGTGACAAGTTTTTAAATGAATTCTGGTCGAAAAGTAAGCAGGACCAGGTTAAGCAAAGCATATTGATGATGCCAAATTGTAACGAAGGTGGTATAAGGGATCCAGTTTCGTGCTATCAGGAAATGCTGAGACAAAATAGGTATTTGGATGTGCCGTACGAACCTGGGGAGCTCATTAGGATCTGTATAACGAAGTTGCCAGTGAAACTGCGCAGAGATATAGCGATAGCAGGCAGAGGCGTAGACGATTCTACGTCATTTCAGCACTTGTTACAAGAATTGGGTAATGAGAGCAATATCGTGAACGGAGACACGACTCATAGGTCAGATAGTGTCGACGATAGGAACGGCAGAAATTATCAGAATGACAGGAGAGCATGGAATCCTGGCATTTCTTTCTTGCCGTAACAGATTGATGGATAGGAGAAACTAATCCAACATATCAGCCCTTAGCATCTTGCCCTAAAACACGTGCCGCTCGCACTGAAAATTGTCTATGTAGCTGACATACTCTACTGATATGTAGGAATGCAAATACCATACTTCTGATCAGAGAATAAAACACCAGTAATGGCATCTGTTAGGCTGGTCTCTCAGAGCAAAATTTGCAAATTTTTTATTTCGAACAGTAAAGTAAAAGGACTGTTTCCTCAAAGAAACCAGTTGCTAAAATGTTATGTAATAATGCCAATGAGTCCAGTTTAATTAGTTTGATTTGACTATTGCAGGTACTTAACACGGAATGTAAAAAGTCTACATTGTGATCTGTATGGAATAGGGTACGTTTATACTGCTGTTACAGGTAACATCAGTAAAGTGATCGAAGTTTTTAAATTAGATGCCATCTGATCTATAGTATGTCATAGTCGTGGTGACAGTTATAATGAGGTGCTGCGTATGGTTGTTCAGAATCTGGTGTTAGTGAAAGAGGCCAATAGCACCAAAGTTTCTAACACTTGGGCTGCCCATTTCTCCCAGCTTGTATACTCTCTGCACACATTTAATTTTCATGTAAGCTTAGATTCCTAACTAGCAAATTCTTTACTGTGTATAGTGTACCATTCAGAGTGAGGCGGATTGTTCAGGAAAATGCTGTACTGATTGAGACGATCAAGGGAAAACAATCTCGTGGACTTCATCACATTTCTAACATCAAGTTATGGAAAAGTTAAGGATAGATCGAAAGTAGGCAATTTATAGTAGATAGTCAGTGTATTTATTTGTGGTGTGTAACGTTGCGCAGGGTCAAATCGAACATAAGAATTTTCAGGCGGGATGTCAGGAAGTATGACGAAATAGACTGGTTGAATGAGTCATGAACAGGAGTCGACAGAGTGGTGTATGTACGTATTTTTTGTCATATGAATAAGGATCAAGCAGAAACGACATGATGAGTAATGAGAGGATAAAGATGGTAGATAATGAGAGAAGCGACGTGATAAATGGTAGTTGATAAAGGTGATATTTAAGGAGAGAAGCGACGTGAAGCAGTGTGATTAATAAAGAGAGATTCGACGTGGTGAAACAGTGGTAAATAAAGGTGAGTAGAATTAATAATGTGGAGATGTCTTAGATGTATGTTACAGAGAGGCCTGTGTATGCTGCAAAAGAGATTGATGCCAATGGCGAAGGAAGACCAGGAAATGATGAAGTAGTGGACGAACGGAGAGCCGAAATACGATTGACGAGATGAGGACAACTGCACAACGTGAAGGGATATAAAGGGAGTATGAGATCCAGGTGGTGAACGTTGTGGAATACTGACGTAAGATGTAAGTGTAAATCTAATTCTTACCATAACATTTGCAACATGAAAAAAAAAGTAATTTTTGTTGTTGTTGTTGAAGCCTGGTGCCAGTATAACTATTCAAAACGGTACCAAGAATGTGTACAGTTATTTTGCAGGATGAGTAATTTGTGTATTATTTGTTGTTAGATGAAATGTCGCAATTCTAAAGTGATATTTAGCAGGATGAATAGTCGGTAAAGTGAATGCAGAGGTAAGCCGATGGAGAGAGGTGCCAGAGTGAAAGGACTAATTCGGAGACTGGAATGCTATCTCCGAAACAGCTTCAGGTGTTATGTGGTTGAGTATAAGGGAGCAAAGGTATGGTATGTTGTCGTGAGTGTGGTGGTGTTATGAGTATAAGGGAGCAAAGGTATGGTATGTTGTCGTGAGTGCGGTGGTGTAAAGGTTAGCTGACTTCTAGACCTATTCTGTCAGTGTATTAATGGATTGAATGAGAAGAAAAATGTGATGTCTGGTGAGTGAGAGTCGTAGAGTAGTGTGATCAATGCGCAGACTCCTGTAAAGGGGATGCTACCGATCCATAACTAAAACATTATTGTGCTTTGTTGTTTGATTTGGATGAACCTCGATGGCAGGTCAGGATCTGATATCACGTGGATGGTTCATACATGTCCTAGAAATGTTGTTATATATAATAAAGGTAAAATATATAAAGAGATACTAATTTCAGTCTGTCACAAGCACAAAGGTGCATTGTATGTTGTAGATTTAGAGTCATCAGTTTCTAAAATGTTTATTGTGTTAGGATGTTAAAGTAGTTTACTATTTAATAACATGTGGTAGGTAATTGTGAGCTGTGTAAATTATTTCTTATTTTTTTTGTTAGAACACTTTCAAGGGTTATTAATTTCAGTCTGTCACAAGCACAAAGGTTCACTGTTTATTGTAGTTTTAGAATCAACAGTTTCTAATATTTTCCCTGTGATAGGATGTTAGAGTAGTCTACTATTTGATATTGTAATTATAAGCTGTATAGATTGTTTCTTATTCCTTTTGTTTTTTTTTTACACTTTCATGTTTTGTATAAGGGACAACAGGTACAATCAATAGCACAAGTGTGGGCTGTATGTAGAAAAGGGATAAATGTTGATGTTGTATGTGTAGAAAACTAGGGTGTATAATTTTATGTTTTTTAGAACAAAGATTCTTTTATTACCAATGTATCTAATAGATCATACATGTAATCAATGAGTATTTAAATAATGTAAGAATATCCTTTAGTCACTAATGTTGCGAGATGCACGGAAGGGTCTGACTGGGTGTCGTAGCGTTGAGGTGCTACGCAGAACGCGCCCATACCGCTTGCGGGGCCAAGCTCACGTCGGCATTGGAGAGGCGACAGAGCCGTGGCAATCCCCACTCCACTGCCGGTAGAGGTACACTCCACGCGCCAGCTACAGCAGGTCAACTGCCTGGGGCGACACGCACGTACCACTGGCCATTCATAAGTTCCGCCACCCTTACGACTGGGGAAAGTATCCCGCGGAGGCAACAGTGGGTGGTTTCTGCTGCTCAAAGGCTAACGCGGCGGCGCCACGGCAGAATGCACGACGCGTGGCAGAGCCCGGCGGGCATTTTTTACCAGCAACTATTAACTAGTACTGGACTGTGGAGCCGTGACACAAGATGACTGCTCGTATGTCTCCATAAGGTAGAAAGTGAAGGACTGGTGTTTCCACGTTGTGAGTGGTGAAAAAGATTTTGTCTTTAGCAGACAGGACGATTGTTTTGTTTTGTCTTGACCACTGAATGGTGCGATCCATAAACTTTTGGCAGTGACTTGTTAAGTGTGCTTTGTGAACTGCATATGGGGCACTTGGTATTCTTAAAGAGGACAGTTGTCGTTTGGTGACTAATTATTGTATGAACACAAGAAACTAAAGTGGGACATTGACATTTGCATTTGTAGTAGGAGACATTGCTTTAATTGGTGCGGGAATAAGTGCTGTTTGTTGGAACTTACGACTTTTAATTACACCATGAACTGAAAGGGCAGAACCGTGGGTAATAGTAGTTGTAAGGCCATTTGTGAACGACCAGATTCGTATGGATGGTACTCTGAGAGTGACTATGACATTTGTGTTTAATGTGTTCAAAATGCCGACTTGAGTGACTTAAAGACTTTCGTCCGGGTAACCATGGGAGAGCTTTGACACCGAGACAGTGTTTCTAGGGAACCTGTAAGCAACTTTTTTGACCCCAAGAAAATCACAGAATGAAATGATTCCGTGTGACTTGCAAGATAGGAAATATTGTATTTGAATTTGTATTTGTAATTGTGTAAATTTTTTTATATGTTTCATTCCTGAAGGGACAGCAAGTGTAATTGTATTTCATTAACATTTGTGCTTAGAATAGTTAGTGTTTTTTTGTTTGTTCTCGGTTATCAAGTTCACGTAGCATGTTTATTAGAATATTTGGGACAATGATGCTTTAATTATTAGCCAGTGACGTAATACTAATGTAGCGGCTCTTGTTGCATTGAACAGTAAGGTTGTCACAGGGGACAAAAGTTTGCATTGCACAACAAATATCGGAATTAACTGATGCATTTTGATGTCGTGGACAGTAATGATCTTGTTGGTGTGTTGACTGAAGCCACTTATTTGCATTATTACAGTGGTGATATTTCACATTAAAGTAAAACGAAGGCTAGTCGAAATGCAAGTTCTTGTCGTCTAAATGTGTAATAACAGAGAAATTAGCAGTAGAGTAAGATACCAGAGCTACTGGTAGATTCAAACACTTATTGCTAACTATTTATTGCGTGCATTGATCAAAGTTGATGGACTGACTAGCTCAGCGGCAGGTATTTGTACTGGTGGACAAGGATAAGGTTAAACTCACAGTCGAGTAGTGGTGGCAATTGCTTAAGTGATGATAGTTAATGAGGTATGACATGATGTCTTAGGTTGACTATATTACGTAACAAGTATGTAACTTGAGGTATATTTCATTGTTTTTCTTCTCAGTTTTATTTCTCTGTAGGTTTGATGTATGTTTTAGAGTACTGATAGGGAGCCTAACTTCTACGTGTAACAAGTGTACGCAATTTTTTTCTTTTGTTGATTTTGTTTTGTATTTAGACATTGCTGTGTAAAGATTATTAGAACGCAATTTATGAATGCCGGATTACTTGTTCTGTGTTTGGACGATGAGCTATTTATAATTTCATGAGTACAATTAGTATTTTCTTTATTTTGTCATAGAATTAGTGAAGTTTAGATTACTCATAAAAATAACGAAGATCCCAGTAACTAAGCAAATTTTAATCTCAACATTGTTTTTTTTATGATGTAATGTTTTATTTGTCATGTGGATTGTTGTAAATTTGTATGTGTATGTTACTCCGGATTGTGGAGAGTACAATAATGCAACAACTGTGTCAATAATTTGGTAAAGTAACAGCATTTGGTCGTCTATTTGAGGTCACCAGGGGCTAAGGTCTCCTCCTGGCTATTTTGAAGACCTGCTACGTTTATTCTAATACAGTTTTCTTAAAAAAATGTTCGGAACGACCCTCGCATTGAAAGGATAGTACCGTGCCATTTTTTTCTGCATGGGTAGCCGGTGGTGAAAGGGTACAGTACCACCCGACATTGAAAATAGGTACAACATACTTCACTATTTTTGTCAGAAGAACACATTTTTTTTCTAATAATAACTCAATTTCAATTAATACACCGAATGCGGATACCAGTGTGCGAAAGAATGACAGTTTATTTATTTAATTGATCACATGTGCACTCCCACAAAATAAATCCCTACATCCAGTTTGGTGAGATCTGTGAAATGAATGAATGTATGGTCGTCTGCTAACCGCAGATAGTGAATGTGAATATATGATCATCTTTGAGACGATCCTTTGGCCACCTTTGGTGGCACCAAAGAGATGAAACTTACCGGAGCTTTGGGCGCCTGAAATGTGGCTGACCAATACGGTAGCATGGTCTTCCTCCACCTTGACAGAACGGCCGTGTTTCAGCACTCTGCCGCTGGATCTTGTGCTGTTAAGACCTGTCTTAGTTGTGCTCCGTAAAGACAAAAGAGTGGAGACATGGTACGCATGTGGAATATTTAAGAGTAGTTTGAAATAATAAATTCTCTATCTCAGGAACTTTTGTTGGGATGAATTAAATGTCAGGCAGGTAATATTAATGGGATCGTAGTAATCTTCGGAAGTGACCAACGGTCACAATGAAACCACATGTAGCAATAAGTTGAAATACTTCCGTGTGCTTAAGTTAAGCTGAATTACTAGCGTGTGTACTATAAGTTGAAATATTATGAAATAGCGTGTGCAGGACTTGAAATTAGAGGCGAGTACTTCCACGTGGTGAGTACTGTGTGTGTCTCAATCTGTGTATGAGACAAAGGATAAAGAGAAGTACTCATCCATGGTATCAGTTGAGGACTCGTGTGTGTGATGAATATGTTCTTAATATTACTTTGCGAGATATGTTTCCGTGTGACGCGTGATTCAAACTATAACACTCTGAGAGAGAAACAAGGTGAGTCAGCCGTCTATCCAGCAACGCCACTTGCACAGGAAGACGTGCATATATCTCCAGAGTTCATAGTAGGAAAGTAGAATTACGAAGTGGGGCAGTGTCGTGTGAAACTGGGATAAATATTAATTGAAGTGGGAAAGCTGAAAGTGATAATGTTGTGACTATTCCCTGTGTAGTATTTCATGTTGTAATGTGGCGTATGTCATGTAATTTAAGTATGTGTGGTTTGCATGGGAGAGTAGCAAGGTAGTTTCAGAGGTAGTGGGTTATGCGTGTTCCTTTTGTACTGCTCGGTCTGGAGGAAAGTTTCGTGATGATGATTGTGAGAGTCGAAGTGTGAGAAATAATAAAAGATCCACCATCCTATCCAGAAAGTTCACTGTAGCGTTAAATAATTACGAGACCATAATATAGAGATTCACCAATGTAAATCCATGCCCACTGGGCGGAATTTCTCATGTGTTATTGTTGTAGGTTATAGAATTTGTGTGTTTAGGTTATAGAATTTATCAGAATAAATAAGATAGTGAAAAGAAAAACATTGGTGGCCTTTTCCTTCGAATTGTATGTTGTCATGATATCCAGAATTTATAATGTGTGCGCCACTCATATTCAGTGCGATGGCCACGTGTTGATATAGCCGTTAGTTAAAAAAAAAGAAAATGTGGTATTTCCAGTGCGTAGTGAACAGTCAGAGTTCTGTAAATTACTGATAGTCAGATGCGTGTTTCCGTTGCGTATTATTTATATAGGAGGATAACTTGTAACTTAATTGTGAGTACTAGAGTTCATGTTACTCGATAAATAAGAATGAATCCACTGGCTTGGCAGACCACTCATCTTGCAGGCCTGACTGCTTGATGCCACAGTATGAGCAAGGCATGTGGGTGCCTCTCACAGTAACGTATCTTCTGCTAGCTTCTTACATAACACCTTCCGTTATTGATACCATTATCGTAGTGAGGTTATCAGTTTTTGTGTATCTCAATGTAGAAATCTGCAGCCAGTGATGACTGTTTCGTGCATAACTCACTCCAGTAACATGGAAGTCATTCCTTGGTGTCTTAACAAATGTCCTATCATCCTGTCTCTTCTCCTTGTCAGTGTTTTCCACAATTCCTTTCCTCTCCGATTCTGTGCAGAACCTCCTCATTCCTCACCTTATCAGACCACCTAATTTTCAACATTCGTCTGTAGCACCACATCTCAAATGCTTTCATTCCGTTCTGTTTCGTCATTCCCACAGTCCAAGTTTCACTGTCAAATACTGCCGTGTCCCAGGACAGCTGATGAAATCTGAAGTGGCAGTAGAGCGTCTGTTGTCTCCAATCACCACACCAACTCACTCCATCAATCTTGAGTCACTTCCAGTAGTCGCCCGAGTCACAAGCCCTGTCATTAACGTTCACGCTCACCTACAAGCAGCAACTGATTCTTTTTTAGAATCCATAGGTAGTCGTAAATACACCTGGGGAAAAAAAATTAGTTCTTTAGGGTCTACCCTCAATGAACGTGCACCCACTGTCTTCACGAGTCTTGGAAACTTGAAAAAATTTCACTTCTGAGCTACTAGGTAAGGCATTTTTGCAGCAGTGGATGGGGTGGGGCGGGGGCGGCGGGGGCGGTGGGGGTGGCAGGGTGCCGCGGCCCTGCAGGCAGGACGGCCGGCCGCCGCTCAGCACCGTCTCCGTCACGCAGGCCGTGCAGGACAGCGTGCGCAAGTGAGTGCACGCCACGCTTTATAGAACCCAGTGTAGTGTAACGACGTATAGGTTTTGTTTAGGAATGACTTTCGTTTATCATATGACCATGTGCAGACTTCGTCACCTACGTCAGTTACAACCCACTTCAAAATGATTTATATTCTTTTTAAATTGTCACAGAATGGTTCTTGAACGAAACTGTAAAACATCAGTCGAGTCGTATGCAAAGAATTTCATCACTCGGGCCAATTGGTTTGCGTAAACCTTTTCAATTTAAATTTCGTTTGTTTCTCCTCAGAACTTATATTGACACTCTTTATCTTGACTTAATCGATATCAGAATCACACATTGACTAAACCTTTTAGATTCAAAGTTGCGATGACCACTGTCAACATTCAATAATCTTGTCCAATATACTATTAATCAATTCACATAATTTTTCATAAATAATTCCTCAGAACACGTGTTTCAACTTTAGTAACCTCCACTAATTTATTAGCTTCGTACATACATATGTGAACTTGACGGTTAACAAAGTAGGACTGATTTTTCAACAAGATTAAGCTCTATATGACGTCATTGTTGTACAAAAAGAGTATACAAATTAATTTTTAATTTTTTAGAAGCACGACGCAACAACTCGGTTCCAGGATCTTCTGTTGCTCCTCGGCTGTCGACCCGCGACGTATAGCGGCCAGCAATTTCCTCTCTGGTTGCGGCAACGAAGATGCTGTCTCCGCTCGTTGCGCCGCCCTCTCCGTACATGAAACACATTAAAAAAATACAAAACTTTTAGATAATTCACATCTATTACCAATAATAAGAAAAATATATAAACAAACTAAATTAAACTTATAGTCACCTGCAAACTGGGCTGACACTGGTGGATGGGTGACGCTTCAATTTCGCGTCCCACTACACCAGTTCGCTAACGATACTAATAGTGTCACATTACTACTAGCCGTCTTCCTGCGACTTCGCCCACATATGCTGTCGACATATATACTGAACACACCTCTTCCTCCTGTTCGTCTGTTCACCTCTATCTATCTATCCACTCCTCCCTTTCTCCTTGTCAATTCCCTCTACCCCTCTCTCTGATCATATCTTCATCCCCCTCACGCTGATCATATGCTCCTGCACCTCCCTTTTCCATCTCCACCTCTCCCTCCTCCTTCGCTACTTGCCCACTATTCCTCTACACATTCCACCTGTCTCATGCAGCTCCCCCTCCCGCCCTGTCCACTTGCTTTCCCCCTCAGTCTGTTCATCTGCTCCTCTACCCATCTCAAACTATCCCCTGCCATGGTCATTGTCACATGTAGCCACTGCAATACAGTTCAATAAAGGAGGCAGGTACTACTCCCACAATTTGCCTACCATACAGGGCAGGCAACATTTCAGGAGCTACAAAATCATGTATTTGCTCCTGACATACAGGTGTAAAGCTGGTCGATAAATCAGGCTGACACTACTCCAACAAAGCACGCCTGTTGTGCAGGGCAGCCTATAAATCAGGACCCAGAAAGTCATTTGTTGCCCCTGACACGTAGGCTGCCTTGCAAAGCAAGTTGGTTGGACAGGCTGACACTGTTCCCACGCAACATACCTGTTGCATAGGGCAGCCTATACACCAGAGGTGAGGAAAACACGTTTTTCGCTTATCTCCACTCCTACTGGAGCTAGGAGGTTATAAACCCCACAGTGCTGATACTCACAAAGCCTGCTGTTTCTGCGTCAAATTTCGTTGTAGTAGGCTCTTTGGAAATTGATTATCGACATACTGGAAAACTATCCATGTATTGGGAGGCGGAGCACCATTATGCGTAAACCACATTCGTTGGCTGACTTCTAGAGAGACATAATCAACTAAATGAAACAAATCATATCTGAGAAACAGCAGATTCGTTTATCCAGTAAGAAGTTGAGGAAAGACATAGAGGCCAGTTACATGATCATTAACGATACCACAGCACACATTGAGGCTGAACCTCTGTTGATATCTGTTTTGTCGCAATACACGAAGGTTTTCATAAGCCCAGTCATGATTGCTATGATAATTGAAGATCCCTACCCATGATGTTAAAAGCCAGCCTCATCAGTGAATCAGATACATGCTAAGAAATTCAGAAACCCAGTACACTGCCTTAACCTGCGTCGCCTCACTTAATCCTTGCACCTGCTGAAGTCAATACAAGTACATACGTTTCCACACTAACTGTTTCACATCCACATGTCACTGAGGCCTCCCCTTCTGGTATCCTCCTTGTACTAGCTGCTCGAGCTGCATCCACAGGAAGAAGAACATATTCTTCAAGTTCATGCATTCGTACATCGCCTGGTCTTCATCTGAAATTTCCTTCTCAAGTGAGCCTGCCTCCGACAAGCATTGATGGTGTCGTACAAACGTTCCTGCACAGGTAACTGCCTACCGGAGCTATGTTCAAGCATAAAGTTTACGTGCTGACTCCTCATTCCCATCTGCTAGGCTGTAGATGTAGTGCATGTGCGTCATTTCAGACACAGTATACACAGTTATGATATTTTGGGATGGTAGTCACACTGAAATAGAACAAATGCAAATCAGACAAAAAATTCCATGACCAACTGTAAACAATAATGTCAGCAAAAATGCACGTTTGAGGTAAATTACACAACCAAGAAACACAACAGAGAATTCATTTCATACGTCTTTAATGAAACATTTTCTTACCCCTGTTCAACTTCTGTTTCTCCACTATGAGGTATATCAATTTGTGTCATTTTTATGGTTATTTTTGTTGATATCCAACAGCATTTTCTCGATCAGTCTCATTTATCTAGTTTATCAAGAAAAACATCTGTAGTGAATACTGCCTGGCTTCATTTGGCAACTCGCTGGATTTAATCATATGAAGATGTCATTTTAGATCGTAAAATGAAAATGTTAGCATCCATTTTCATGTTAAAGGTATAAAAACGTCTAGTTGCATATGCTAATGTAATGTGCTTATCTTTTAGGTGTCAAATGAATCTACCTTTGACAAATGTGACGTGTCGATAAAAATCAATTCTCGACTATACAATGAAATTTACGTACATGCTGTCACATACTATTCTCGAGGCATGGCACATTCTGAAGCTCACCGAACGGATTATAGCTAAATAGGCAATTTTAAAATCTTGCTCCCTTTCAGATAGATTTCTGCTGAGCCTGTGCTCACGACCGACCATTTGGTTCACCACCTTGCACAAGGAAAATTTGAGTATACAGCTATTTTGAAACAGAGTTTGTAGTGCTACTGAGATGCTGCCTGTAGGGCCGCGTCGTCGACTAAAGGCCGGTTCCCACTAGGACTGCCGCTCGACAAAACCCCGCGGCAGCGGCGTGGTTGCCATGGAAACGCCTTCAGCGGCGCGGCAGGATCTGCGTCGCGGTTTGACCATGTCGAACCGCTTCCGCTGCGGCGTGCCGCGCTCCAGGTCCGCGCCGCTAATCACAGAACACGCTGAGCGTGACGTCAGGTATGGAACCCCGGGCCACACGAACTTTCGCCGAAACGCTGACGCGGACGCGGCGGCAGCTATGAAAAACTTCTTGTGCATATTACAGCCTGATATCTTCTCTCGGTAAAGGACCGAATTTCTTTTCGTTATTCGTCATGGTTACTTGCTGTATCGCATTTACGTAAACCTTTACACGAAATTTTAATGAGTGTACAGAGGTAAAAACGCATTGTGTGGACTTCGCGTACAGTTCGTTTTAGGCAATACATGATTGCGTATGAAATTTAGTCAACATATCGAAATTGTTTTTAAAGCTGAGAGCAGAACGATAGCTATCACCGTTCTCGAGATATTGAATGATATGTCGGCGGACGGGCTGAGCCGTGACCGCGCGCGGGTTGCTCACGACGCAACCGGTATTTCATCCTGCTCGTCGTAAACCATGTGGTTGTATAAACCTCAAATTTCGTAAATGGTTCAAGAAATCTAAACGTGTTTTTTTGCAAACGATAACTTGTGAAAAGTCATGTATTTCGTCGCATAATAAATATCCTAAATCTGTTTATCTACCAAGATATGAAAGTAACTACAGTTTTTCAGAAGGGATAGATGAATTTTTTTTAAACAGCATTTAATAGCATATGGAATGAGAAGTTAAATCGAAACTAATTTGGTAAGTAACAAGCTTTTTTTTCTTTATCCAGTGTACTTCACTAATTGAAGATGCGTTTCGCCTTTTACTTTATGCAGCTTTTACTGTATGATTAAATGATGATGGCGCCCTCTTGGGTAAAATATTCCGGAGGTAAAATAGTCCCCCATTCGGATCTCCGGGCGGGGACTACTCAAGAGGACGTTGTTATCAGGAGAAAGAAAACTGGCGTTCTACGGATCGGAGCGTGGAATGTCAGGTCACTTAATCGGGCAGGTAGGTTAGAAAATTTAAAAAGGGAAATGGATAGGTTAAAGTTAGATATAGTGGGAATTAGTGAAGTTCGGTGGCAGGAGGAACAAGACTTCTGGTCAGGCGAATACAGGGTTATAAATACAAAGTCAAATAGGGGTAATGCAGGAGTAGGTTTAATAATGAATAGGAAAATAGGAATGCGGGTAAGCTACTACAAACAGCATAGTGAACGCATTATTGTGGGCAAGATAGATACGAAGCCCACACCTACTACAGTAGTACAAGTTTATATGCCAACTAGCTCTGCAGATGACGAAGAAATTGAAGAAATGTATGATGAAATAAAAGAAATTATTCAGATAGTGAAGGGAGACGAAAATTTAATAGTCATGGGTGACTGGAATTCGAGTGTAGGAAAAGGGAGAGAAGGAAACGTAGTAGGTGAATATGGATTGAAGCTAAGAAATGAAAGAGGAAGCCGCCTGGTAGAATTTTGCACAGAGCACAACTTAATCATAGCTAACACTTGGTTTAAGAATCACGATAGAAGGTTGTATACATGGAAGAACCCTGGAGATACTAAAAGGTATCAGATAGATTATATAATGGTAAGACAGAGATGTAGGAACCAGGTTTTAAATTGTAAGACATTTCCAGGGGCAGATGTGGACTCTGACCATAATCTATTGGTTATGACCTGTAGATTAAAACTGAAGAAACTGCAAGAAGGTGGGAATTTAAGGAGATGGGACCTGGATAAACGGAAAGAACCAGAGGTTGTACAAGGTTTCAGGGAGAGCATAAGGGAACAATTGACAGGAATGGGGGAAAGAAATACAGTAGAAGACGAATGGGTAGCTTTGAGGGATGAAGTAGTGAAGGCAGCAGAGGATCAAGTAGGTAAAAAGACGAGGGCTAGTATAAATCCTTGGGTAACAGAAGAAATATTGAATTTAATTGATGAAAGGAGAAAATATAAAAATGCAGTAAATGAAACAGGCAAAAAGGAATACAAACGTCTCAAAAATGAGATCGACAGGAAGTGCAAAATGGCTAAGCAGGGATGGCTAGAGGACAAATGTAAGGATGTAGAGGCTTACCTCACTAGAGGTAAGATAGATACTGCCTACAGGAAAATTAAAGAGACATTTGGAGATAAGAGAACCACTTGTATGAACATCAAGAGCTCAGATGGAAACCCAGTTCTAAGCAAAGAAGGGAAAGCAGAAAGGTGGAAGGAGTATCTAGAGGGTCTATACAAGGGTGATGTACTTGAGGACAATATTATGGAAATGGAAGAGGATGTAGATGAAGATGAAATGGGAGATACGATACTGCGTGAAGAGTTTGACAGAGCACTGAAAGACCTGAGTTGAAACAAGGCTCCCAGAGTAGACAACATTCCATTGGAACTACTGACGGCCTTGGGAGAGCCAGTCCTGACAAAACTCTACCATCTGGTGAGCAAGATGTATGAAACAGGCGAGGTACCCTCAGACTTCAGGAAGAATATAATAATTCCAATCCCAAAGAAAGCGGGTGTAGACAGATGTGAAAATTACCGAACAATCAGTTTAATAAGCCACAGCTGCAAAATGCTAACACGAATTCTTTACAAACGAATGGAAAAACTAGTAGAAGCCGACCTCGGGGAAGATCAGTTTGGATTCCGTAGAAAAATGGGAACACGTGAGGCAATACTGCCCTTACGACTTATCTTAGAAGAAAGATTAAGGAAAGGCAAACCTACGTTTCTAGCATTTGTAGACTTGGAGAAGGCTTTTGACAATGTTGACTGGAATACTCTCTTTCAAATTCTAAAGGTGGCAGGGGTAAAATACAGGGAGCGAAAGGCTATTTACAATTTGTACAGCAACCAGATGGCAGTTATAAGAGTCGAGGGACATGAAAGAGAAGCAGTGGTTGGGAAGGGAGTAAGACAGGGTTGTAGCCTCTCCCCGATGTTATTCAATCTGTATATTGAGCAAGCAGTAAAGGAAACAAAAGAAAAATTCGGAGTAGGTATTAAAATCCATGGAGAAGAAATAAAAACTTTGAGGTTCGCCGATGACATTGTAATTCTGTCAGAGACAGCAAAGGACTTGGAAGAGCAGTTGAACGGAATGGATAGTGCCTTGAAAGGAGGATATAAGATGAACATCAACAAAAGCAAAACTAGGATAATGGAAGGTAGTCGAATTAAGTCTGGTGATGCTGAGGGAATTACATTAGGAAATGAGAGACTTAAAGTAGTAAAGGAGTGTTGCTATTTGGGGAGTAAAATAACTGATGATGGTCGAAGTAGAGAGGATATAAAATGTAGACTGGCAATGGCAAGGAAAGCGTTTCTGAAGAAGAGAAATTTCTTAACATCGAGTATAGATTTAAGTGTCAGGAAGTCATTTCTGAAAGTATTTGTATGAAGTATAGCCATGTATGGAAGTGAAACATGGACGGTAAATAGTTTGGACAAGAAGAGAATAGAAGCTTTCGAAATGTGGTGCTACAGAAGAATGCTGAAGATTAGATGGGTAGATCACATAACTAATGAGGAAGTATTGAATAGGATTGGGGAGAAGAGAAGTTTGTGGCACAACTTGACCAGAAGAAGGGATCGGTTGGTAGGACATGTTCTGAGGCATCAAGGGATCACCAATTTAGTATTGGAGGGCAGCGTGGAGGGTAAAAATCGTAGGGGGAGACCAAGAGATGAATACACTAAGCAGATTCAGAAGGATGTAGGTTGCAGTAGGTACTGGGAGATGAAGAAACTTGCACAGGTTAGAGTAGCATGGAGAGCTGCATCAAACCAGTCTCAGGACTGAAGGCCACAACAACAACAACATTTTACTTTATGCATCTTCGGTGGAATCTAGAATGATTAAGTTTTGTTTTGATATGTGATACTTGCAGATTATAAAACAGTTCACATCTTTTTTTACGTGAATGACTGATTACTTACAGTGAATCGAGTTTTTGGCGGACATCTGCATTTCCCCTCACCTGGTCACATGCTGGAGGTTGAACAAAAACTTAGATTATGGAACATAAGCACATTTTCATGTTCGCTCTTTTTTCTTCTGTCACTAGCAGTAGACGTTTTACCGAAAACTCTGATTTGAAGTCGTAACTACAGTGTGTTCACCTCATGTCCCTTCCTGTCTGGTTTGTTTATGTTGCCAACCTGCAGAAATATGTGCTGAAAACTAATGTTTGTTTATTTTCGTTCTCCTTATATCTGTATGTGTGTGTGGCTAGCCAGTGATAGTTATAGAAAGTTGAAAGTGAAGCCAGTAGTTGTCAGACAGTGGTTGAAAGATTTGGTGTTCAGCTGATTTCAATTTTGGTTTAAATGTTTTGTGGAGGAGTGCATGGAAGAGTAAATTCACTGCTTACATTAATAGATAGTATTTCAACTGATGATTATTATCAGAATACTATCACCCACCCCTTTGTCCTCACTCTTTGACGCCCCATAATACGTCCTGTCAACTAACCCCTATTGTTGTCAAAGTTGTGCCGTAATTTCCTCTTCCTCCTCTATTTAATTCCGTAACTCTTCTTTAGTCACACGATCCTCGTATGTAATCTTCAGCATTCTTATCGATCACCACGTTTTGAAAGCGTCTATTGTCTTCTTGACAGAACTGTTCATCGTCCACGTTTCACTTACATACAAGGCTGCACTCCACACAAATACCTTTGTAAAATAGTATCCAACCATTAGAATTTATATTCGATGTGAACAAATTTTGTTTTTCAGAACGCTTATGTTGCTATTGACAGTCCTCAGTCAGGTTTGCGTCTGCACCAGGAAATGCCTTACAATTTAAAATCTGGTTTCGAAACTCTGTTCCAAATATATATTCTTTCATGATTCTTAAGCAAGGTGCTGGCGATGATTACATTATGCTCTGTGGGAAATTCTATCAGGTGGCTTCCACTTTCATCCCTTCCACCTAGCCTTTGTGTTCTTACAGTTTTCGTGTACCTGGTACCGTATCACATTTTAAATTTTTGTCTCGCTTAACTATCTGAATAATCTCTTTTATCGTTCATTGTTTCAATGTGTTAGGAGATAGTGAACAATCATGAACGGTAGTCATGATACCTGTTTATGTTGAAATGAGGAAACATGAATAATGAAATATGTGAAAGAGTACATTGTACAGAAAATGAGAAATTGGTATGTCTTCACCCAACTTCGTCTTCCCTTCATGTAGGTGTAAGATATTGTTATTCAAACACACCGGTCGTTTCGGTGGGTCCCTCCCCGTACCTCAGTGGCTGTCCGTCATTGGCTACCGCTAGCGTCTGCTGCTTCCAGATGGGAACGCCAATTCCGCGAGCCGCCGCGTCAAAGCGGAAAACGCTTGCCACTGCCGCTGCTGTTGCCGCACGCCGCCCTGCCGCGCTCTAGTGGGAACCGGCCTTAATGCGGCACCGTCGCGCCGCCCGCTGCCCCAGGTACCACATGGAGCGGCGCATCTTCCAGCAGCTGCTGGAGCTCAAGAGGCTTCAGATCCGCGCAGACCGCGCCAACGAGCAGGTGCTCGCCAAGAGGCTCGTCGACGACCACCGCCGCGCCGGCCTCGTCGTCGGCCTCGAGGGCTTCCGCGGAGCCCTCAACTTCCGCGCCTTCGAGAAGTACCTCTACGGTAAGAAGGAGCAGCCGCCGAGCCTCGTTTGTGCGAAGCGCAGCGGTCTCACGCTTTATGTATTTAGTTACGAGGCCTGTTCGGAAAGAAAGGTCCGATCGGTCGCGAAATGGAAACCACTGTGAAACAAAAAGTTTTTTATGCGCAACAGTTAGCCACACCTTTCAGCTATCTCCCTAAATAGTCGCCGCTCCGCCTTAGATATTTGTCGTGGCGTTGTACAAACTTTCCACTGTCCTCGTCACAGAAAGCAGCCGTCCGTGCTTTCCGCAAATTCTCTACGCTGGTCTGCCTATCGTTGTTTGTGACAAAATGTGAGCTTTGTAGACAGCTGTTCTGTGAGCAGAGATGAACATCAGAGAGAGCAAATTAAGATCTGTACTGTGGGTGATCAAGCACTTCCTTTCGAAATCGCTGCCGGAATGTCTACATTGCCCCTGCAAAATGCGGCTGAGAATTGTCTTGAAGAAAGAAATTCATCACATTTATGTCACATGGGCTGCATAGCTTCAGGCGAATCTCTCACCAGGAATTTCTACGTGATCACTTTGCTCTCTGAACTGAAAAGAGCGACGTGAAGCGATCGACACACTAAAGACACTGCCCAACACCTGATCGAAGTTACATCGGATTTTCACAGTAGTTCCCATTTCGCGCCAAATCGGACATTACTTTTTGCATGTGCCTCGTATTTAGTCGTTCCGCCCCTTTAGAATCACCGGTGCCTTATTCAGTACGCAGTATTCTTTGTTCTCTCGCTC
Organism: Schistocerca cancellata; assembly: GCF_023864275.1. Taxonomy (NCBI): domain Eukaryota; kingdom Metazoa; phylum Arthropoda; class Insecta; order Orthoptera; family Acrididae; genus Schistocerca; species Schistocerca cancellata. The sequence continues at coordinate 817,663,306 of NC_064630.1, forward strand.
CTCCTAGTTCCCTCTGCTTCCATGGTCTTAATTTTGATTCTGATAGGAGTCCACCTACGGCCTTACACTGTATTGCTGCAGCTGCACCAATCCTGCACTGCTAGGTACGAAGTTTTTCACTTATTCCAATTCCTTTTCAGTCCTCCCCGATTTCTTTCGCCCAGTTGTTCCCTGTTAAGCGCGCTGTGTTCCATATCTTCTTTGTCAACGTGTTTTTCCCCATTCTCATGATGCCTCTCGCAAAAGTGAGCCTTCTCTTTCGTATCGTGCTTTAAACTGGTTCAACGCTCTCACACAGCTCCTGCTTTTGTGTGTGTATCCAGGCTTCAGCGTGTTCTTTCGTGCTCATAAGTCTTTCAAGATCTTTCGTTTCTCTTTCTCCAGCCGGATACAAGCTCTCTTGTCCAAGGTGGTCCCCTCCATTGCATACATGCAGTGTTTCTAATTGAAGACATACACTCACGTTTAGAAACGAGAGAACACATTGAACGACTAGATATAGAACGTTCATATGATTAGCATTTCAGTCACTTTGGTTCAGCATGTGTCCTGTGATAGGCGACTTGTCTGGTGATCTGCCATGCCAGGGCTAAATGATGATAACCTGTGAGACTACGATGGCACATGTTCGTGCAACAACGTGTGGTCTTGCATTGTCTTGCTGATAAATGGCGCCGGCCGGTGTGGCTGAGCGGTTCTAGGCGCTACAGTCTGGAACCGCGCGACCGCTACGGTCGCAGGTTCGAATCCTGCCTCGGGCATGGATGTCATTTTTGAAAAATGTCGTCTGAAGTGCTTTGGAGCAAGGGTGTGGCTACAGGTCACAGGGTGTCATCCACATAGCTCACAATGGTCACAGTGGTCTGGACACGCGCCAACTGTGATTCGTGGCTGTGCCCAGTAGCACCCAACACCACAAGGCCTCGAGATGGCGCTGTGTGTGTTGTCTGAATGCAGTCACTGTGATGCCGCTCCCACTGTCTGTGGCGAAACAAAATGCGGCCATCATCTTCAAACAAACAGATCTCGGACTGGTCTGATAACACTATCTGATGCCATTCCTGTCCCCTGTAACGTCGTTCCAAACACAATTACCGTCTAGCATGTTTCTGCACATTCCTCAAAGATAGGCAGAGAAGCGGACTACGCACGTAAACCATGCCGTAATGAACGGCGAAGGACAGTCAGCCCTCATAGTGTAGGATGTGTTGCACTGTTCCATTGTTGGGCCACAGCCGAAGAGGAGACCTAGGTCTGTTCCTCCCTGTCCTGGAGTGCCATTAAGATGAGGTGTCGATCTTCTCGAGAGAGGGGGGGGGGGGCTGGATGGTGTTCGCCTCACACAGACTGCAATTTCTCGGATGGCTGCGTCAAATCCTCTCAGGCCAGTAATGCTCCCTCTTTCAAACTCATTTATTTGACGGCACAGTTCGAGCATACGTTTACGAGGCATCCTGCACGTCTGCTCAAGTCACACTGGTCCACTACCTTCAGTTTACAGCGACGCGAGCCGCAGGCACATTTTACAGGTAGGTGGTGTTGCGCCGCGATATCCATGTTGGCCTTGAAACCGCGAGCCGACACGGTTCAAATGCAGAACGTACTAGTCTAAAATTTAATGACCCGTGAATATGAGGTCCTGTATCTAATCGTTCAAGGTGTTCTGGTTTTTTTTCCTCGGTTGTTTTTGCAGTATAGTGTAGTTTCAGCGACGTTTGGGACCTATCATGCTCTTGGTGACCTGCAACCCGTCTGTTCGATTTCCCTCCAGCTAACGGAAGCTTTCCACATTCTCCACCACCTGAACTTCAACCTTCAACTTTGTCTTTGCATTCAGAACCTTGGCCTTATTTACGCTATCTTATACACTGATGATATCATCAACAATTTTTCATCAGTTTCTGCTGAAAGGCCACTTCCAGCCTTCACGTTTTTATGTCCATTTTGTTAAAATTTTTTACCCCTTCCCTATCAATGTTTTTTACCTGTTATAACTTCTTCGTTTACTGTAGGCAGACATAGCAAATCTGAAACTTCCTGGCACATTAAAACTGTGTGCCGAGCCGAGACTCGAACTCGGGACCTTTGCCTTTCGCGGGCAAGTACTGTTTCTTTCAGGAGTGCTAGTTCTGCAAGGTTCGCAGGAGAGCTTCTGTAAAGTTTGGAAGGTAGGAGACGAGGTACTGGCAGAAGTACAGCTGTGCGGACGGGGTGTGAGCCGTGCTTGGGTAGCTCAGTTGGTAGAGCACTTGCCCGCGAAAGGCAAAGTTCCCGAGTTCTAGTCTCGTCCTGGCACACAGTTTTAATCTGCCAGGAAGTTTCATATTTGCTATGTCTGCCTACATTAAACGAAGAAGTTATAACAGGTAAAAAACAATGATAGGGAAGGGGTAAACAATTTTAACATTGATCATACGCAGTATTACGTATGGCTGATGTATCCAAATTTACCTACATTTATTTCTACATATACCGGGCGATTCAAAAGGCATGTCTCATAGGACAAGATCTGCATGTTATTCAATGGGGTTGGCCCAAGTGGTATACAGGGCTACGAGAGAAACCATCTTCCGAAGCAAAAAATTTTAGAAAGCTAGAGCTCTGAAATGCATACCTTAAGAGCTATGAGCGCTTATTCATCTTCGATACTGAGAAACGAATGTCTTCTACTACAAGCTCTTTGCTTCCATATATTGGGTGGATGTAGTATGAATCAGATAGAGAAAAAATTATCCAGTAAACATGGGCTCTAAAAAGCATACCCTAGAAGCCATGACCATTTGTTCAGTAGAAGATGAAGGAGTGCTCTTAGCTCTTAATGCGTGCATTCTAGTGCCCATGTTTACTGGATGATTTTTTCTTGTTTTGTTCCGTACTACCTGCTCCCAAAATATGGAAAGCAAAGATCTTGTAGAAGAAGAAATTCGTTTCTCAGTATCGAAGATGAATAAGTGCCCATAGTTCTTAACGTACGAAATTTAGAGCCCATGTTTACCACACTTTTTTGCTTCAAATGTACGTTCCTGTCACATCCCCGAATAAGACTTTGTCCTGTGGGTCAATACTACTGAATCGCCAATGTAGACTTTGTCCTGTGGGACATGGCTTTTGCATCACCATGAATATACTCTGCAAACCACTTCGAAGTGCATGACAGAGGATACCTCATGTTATGGTTTCTCACCATTCCTGGAAGAATGAATGCTTAACGTCTCTGTGCGTGTTGTAATTAGTTTAATTTTGCATTCACAGTCTCTGTGGGAGTGCTACTTGAAGGTATGAAAGTATCTCCTGACTCTTCACTTAACACTGCCTCCTGAAACTCAGTAAGCGGCCTTTCGCAGAACACTTGGCGTCTATCTTACAGCGTCTACGAGTTCTGGTTTTTCAACTTTCCGTGACGGTCTAGTGTGTTCAAATAAAACTGTGACCACTCACGTAGCCCTTCTTTGTAAACGTTCACTATTCTCAGTTCCATTCCATATCGGCACACACGTGAACAGCACTCTAAAGGCAGGACGCACCAGTGGTTGTACGCGGTGTACTGTGTGGAATGAGTGCTTTTCCCCCGGTACCCCGTCAATGAACCAAAGTCTGCCACTGCCCTCCTTACGACGGAGCCTGTGCAGTAGTTCCATTTCATGTCACTGCTTTCACGTATGTGTCTCAGTTGACTGATTCCAATTGTGACTCATTTATGTTGTAGTCGCAGGATACTGCTTATGCAAGTTTTGTTAGGTGTACAATTTTACATTCGATAAAACGATGCACCATTACATGTTGCCTAGAGTGTCGAAGAATTATTAATACACTCCTGGAAATGGAAAAAAGAACACATTGACACCGGTGTGTCAGATCCACCATACTTGCTCCGGACACTGCGAGACGGCTGTACAAGCAATGATCACACGCACGGCACAGCGGACACACCAGGAACCGCGGTGTTGGCCGTCGAATGGCGCTAGCTGCGCAGCATTTGTGCACCGCCGCCGTCAGTGTCAGCCAGTTTGCCGTGGCATACGGAGCTCCATCGCAGTCTTTAACACTGGTAGCATGCCGCGACAGCGTGGACGTGAACCATATGTGCAGTTGACGGACTTTGAGCGAGGGCGTATAGTGGGCATGCGGGAGGCCGGGTGGACGTACCGCCGAATTGCTCAACACGTGGGGCGTGAGGTCTCCACAGTACATCGATGTTGTCGCCAGTGGTCGGCGGAAGGTGCACGTGCCCGTCGACCTGGGACCGGACCGCAGCGACGCACGGATGCACGCCAAGACCGTAGGATCCTACGCAGTGCCGTAGGGGACCGCACCGCCACTTCCCAGCAAATTAGGGACACTGTTGCGCCTGGGGTATCGGCGAGGACCATTCGCAACCGTCTCCATGAAGCTGGGCTACGGTCCCGCACACCGTTAGGCCGTCTTCCGCTCACGCCCCAACATCGTGCAGCCCGCCTCCAGTGGTGTCGCGACAGGCGTGAATGGAGGGACGAATGGAGACGTGTCGTCTTCAGCGATGAGAGTCGCTTCTGCCTTGGTGCCAATGATGGTCGTATGCGTGTTTGGCGCCGTGCAGGTGAGCGCCACAATCAGGACTGCATACGACCGAGGCACACAGGGCCAACACCCGGCATCATGGTGTGGGGAGCGATCTCCTACACTGGCCGTACACCACTGGTGATCGTCGAGGGGACACTGAATAGTGCACGGTACATCCAAACCGTCGTCGAACCCATCGTTCTACCATTCCTAGACCGGCAAGGGAACTTGCTGTTCCAACAGGACAATGCACGTCCACATGTATCCCGTGCCACCCAACGTGCTCTAGAAGGTGTAAGTCAACTACCCTGGCCAGCAAGATCTCCGGATCTGTCCCCCATTGAGCATGTTTGGGACTGGATGAAGCGTCGTCTCACGCGGTCTGCACGTCCAGCACGAACGCTGGTCCAACTGAGGCGCCAGGTGGAAATGGCATGGCAAGCCGTTCCACAGGACTACATCCAGCATCTCTACGATCGTCTCCATGGGAGAATAGCAGCCTGCATTGCTGCGAAAGGTGGATATACACTGTACTAGTGCCGACATTGTGCATGCTCTGTTGCCTGTGTCTATGTGCCTGTGGTTCTGTCAGTGTGATCATGTGATGTATCTGACCCCAGGAATGTGTCAATAAAGTGTCCCCTTCCTGGGACAATGAATTCACGGTGTTCTTATTTCAATTTCCAGGAGTGTAACATGGTACATATTCGCTGGGACACCTATTGTCCTGACATTTAACCAGTAACGCACGTAGCAGGAAAAGTACCGAGACATCGAAATACTCCTGTCCTGTGAGGTGTCATTTCGGGCTGAAGCGCCCTGATCGAAATATCTCAGGAGAATGTTTTACGCGTTTGTCATTTCCTGTCATCACGTAATCAGGATATTAACGCAGTTCGTAGAGGCGCCGAACTGAAGCAGGCTTCGGTGACGATAATAAAGTTTTACTAGTCAAAGATAAGTAAGTTGCCTCACCATCAGTTATATGTGGTTTAAATTTTATGGTTTTGGGGCGATTCCAGAATAGTATCTGCATTTCTTTCTCGAAAATTGAACCTCAGGATCGACCTTGACACTAGTGGCAGCTGGCAGGAGTCATACTGTGGCCGCCTTCTGACAGCGGTCAACAGCCGCCGGCACGTCAGCGAATGGCTCACTCAGGACGCCGGCGCTGATGCCATCGCTAGCGGGGTCGCTGAACCCTCCCCCCTTCCTCCCTCCCCCCTCTGTCATTCGACGGTGCCCTTATCTGCGACCGAGCGAGGTGGCGCAGTGGTTAGCACACTGGACTCGCATTCGGGAGGACGACGGTTCAATCCCGTCTCCGGCCATCCTGATTTAGGTTTTCCGTGATTTCCCTAAATCGCTTCAGGCAAATGCCGGGATGGTTCCTTTGAAAGGGCACGGCCGATTTCCTTCCCCTCCGTCTCTAATGACTTCGTTGTCGACGGGACGTTAAACACTAATATCCTCCTCGTCCTCCTTATCTGCGGGCACAAAGACGCGAACCGGTGGTCGTACTCTACACGCTCCACACAGACTACTTACTCTCCACAACTCACTATAATCCTTCTCCGTGCACTCCCGCGTTATCTTATTCAACACTACAATTGCTGAAATATTAAAATATACTACCTTTCCGTTCCACTGCTAGTTGTGATGGATTATTTGTAACGAATTTCATTAGCGAGTATATGTATTTTGACGGCGCATTTAAAATGCTTGAAGACTTGCCTATATGACGTCCTTGGGTAAACACCATGTATTATTCACATTGCTCGCTTTTGTGCAATAACTATTTTTTTTCTAAGTCATCAATTACTGCAGAAAATTACTCTGTAATACATTACTGAGTGGAAATTGGAAAATATGTCAGGAGGTTGATTCGTTTGTTTCCAAGATTAGGAACTGTACGAAGAGCAAAAGTAAATGAACTTATCTGTTTCAGACTCTCAGTAACATTCTTCTTCTCCGGAGCGGGAAGGAGCACCTGGGCCCCGGCACGAATCCGCCCGGTGGACTTGTGTCGAGGTCCGGTGAGCCGGCCAGTCTGTGGATGGTTTTTAGGCGGTTTTCCATCTTCCTCGACGAATGCGGGCTGGTTCCCCTTATTCTGGCTCAGCTACACCATGCCGGCGATTGCTGCGCAAAAACGTTCTCCACGTACACGTACACCACCGTTACTCTACCACGCAAACGTAGGGGTTACACTCGTCTGGTGTGAGACGTTCCCTGGGGGGATCCACCGGGGGCCAAACCGCACAATAATCCTGGGTTCTCTGTGGGCCGGAAGAGGGGTGAAATGGACTGCGGTAATCGTCGTGGGGTTGTGGACCACTGCGGCTGCGCTGGGGACGGAGCCTCTCCGTCTTTTCATGGTCCCCGGTTAACATACAACATTCTTCTTCGAGTTCAAATTTTCTAGCGGCTCTCCCCAGAAGAAAGACTAAGACACCCGGTGCTTTACTCAACTGAAGTGGCAAAAGTCGTTGGATGCCTCCTAATACCACGTCGGACCTCCCCCTGCCCTTAACGGTGCAGCAGGTCGACGTGGCGTGGAATCAACAAGTCGTTGGGAATCCCTTCCAGCAACTGCTACTGTAGCCGTCCATAGTTGCGAATTTGTCGCAGTGCAGGATATTGTGCACGAACTGACCTCTCGAATGTGTCCCATAAATGTTCAATGGGATTCGTGTCGGATGCTCTGGGAGGCAAATCATTCGCTCGAATTATCCAGAATGTTCTTCAAACCAATGTCAAAGAACTGTGGTCTGATGACACGATCATCGTTGATGGGACCATAAAGTCCACGAATGGCTGTAAATGGCCTCCAAATGGCCGAACATAACCATTTACAGTCGGCTGTCGGTTCAGCTGCACCAGAGAATCCAGTGCCTTCCACGTAAACACAGCCCGCACCATTACGAAGCCACCACCAGCTTACACAGTGCCTTGTGGACAACCTGAACCCATGGCTTCGCAGGATGTGCGCCGCGCATCAGCAGCCCTTACCAACTGAAATCGGTACTCGTCTGACACAGCCACTGTTTTGCAGTCGTCTAGGGTCCAGTCGATACGGCCACAAGCGCAGGAGAGGCGCTGCACGCGATGTCGTGGTGTTAGCGCGTCGGCCGTCTGCCGCCATAGCCTCATAAACGGCAAATGTCGCAGCATTGCCCTAACGGATACGTTTGTCGTACGTTCCACATTGATTTCTGCGGCTATTTCGCGCCGGGTTGCTTGTCTGTTGGTATTGACAACTTTACTGAAACGCCTCTGCTCTCGGTCTTAAAGTGAACGCCGGCGGCCACTGCGTTTTCCGTGATGAGGTAATGTCCGAAATTTGGTGCTCTTCGACACAGAGTACCGTTCCGCGTTGAAAGCCTGTTAATTCCCAGCCTGTGGCCATAATCACGTAGGAAACCTTTACACATGGATCAACTGAGTACAAACGACAGCTCACCCAATGCGCTTCTCATGTATACCTTGCGTACTCGACACTACCGCCGTCTGTATACGTGAATATCGCTATCCCGTGACTTGTATCACCTCAGTGTATGTTACGCTTCTTACGGTGTCACTAGGCCACCGACGTCTCGTTAGTTAGATTTTATTGGCCTTAAAATACCACTGGTCGGTGGGAAGGTATTTGTGGGCTGCACAACTTGCTGGCAGTTAGTAATCCGCTACGGATGAGAGACAAGCGCCGTGAGGTCGTGTTTTCCTGCTGTTAGTAGCGGCTAGGAATGCTGATTTTTTTAAAATTATCGGGAGTCTGATATGTCGATATTTAAAAGAATATCATGACCGGCGCTCGATATATCGAAATAATTATTTGTATATCGGTAATTCTACGGAAACAATATCGACGTACTGGCCAAAAATTATAGGCTGTCCATCATAAAAATAGCTCTCGTTTTGGAGGTTTATATTTAATTAGCGATTTATTGTTAGATATTCTATACAACAGCAATCTAGCAGCCTGTTTATCGCCCTTAGAGCAACAACTGAAAGGAAAACGATGATCGTTCACGCTTGGCGGTAACCACTTTGCTAACAATGGTAAATGACTGTAAGTGGTACAATAAAAGGTGTCCGATGTGTCCGTCGTACGGTTTCGTCACATGTCGCATTTGTCCGGAACAATTCATGTCGACATCCCAGTTTTTTCATTTCTGCTAACGCCAGCGATCTAGCAGTTGTAGTGGCAGAACTGTTTGGTGAAGTTAAACGTTGCAGTTTCTGTTGGTAGCGCCGAGCGCCGATTACGTCATTTCCCCCGACACGGCTCCGCCCACTTGTCATTTAGATCTGAAGAAATAACAGACTAGTTGCGCTAAAAATTGTTTTTTAACTAAACTGGTGCGCTATTTGTTCACATCGGACTGCTCCCAGAAGGTTGTCGCTGATTCCTAGTGGACTACTTGTTGTCAGTGAGCTGCCGGCCAGAGTGGCCGAGCGGTTAAAGGCGCTGCAATCTGGAACCGCACGACCGTTGCGGTCGCAGGTTCGAATCCTGCCTCGGGCATGGATGTGTGTGATGTCCTTAGGTTAGTTAGGTTTAAGTAGTTCTATGTTCTAGGGGACTTATGACCACAGCAGTTGAGTCCCATAGTGCTCAGAGCCATTTGTCAGCAAGCTATGCAATCCACAAATAGTGTTAAACATACCCCATACCTCTCTCCTAATACCCAATACAGCCAATACAATGTGACTGCAATGGTCTAGTAACACTGTTAAAAATCGATACATTGAAGCATCCTGTTCCGAACCAGTAAGGCCGCTGTTGTATGGCCTAATCTTCGGGTATTTTAGTGTTCAGGTTTTCATCTAGATCTACATACAGACTCCAAAAGCCACCACATGGTGCACGGCAGTGGGTAACTCACACCACTGCTACTAATTTCCTTTCTTGTTCCGCTCGCAAATAGGAGGGAGAAACGAGTGTCTACATTCCTCCGTAAGAGCCCCAATTTTCTTATCCTGTCTTTGCGACCCTTACACGAAATGAATGTTGGCAGCAACAGAATCATTCTGCAATCAGCAGCAAATGCCTGTTCTCTAAATATTTTCAATAGTGTTTCCCTCCAGGGATTCTCATTTGTCTTTAGGAACCATCTCCCTAATACTCGTATGTTGATCGAAGCTACCGAGAACATCTAACCAGTAAGAAACCTAGCAGTACATTTTCCAATTTCTTTGATGTCTTCCTTTAAACCGACATGGTCGGGATCACAAACACTAGAGCATTACTCTACGAGGGTTGAATGAAAAGTAATGCCTCCACCTTCGTTAATTGGGTTTGGATGCGAATATTTTAATAAATCAAATGCAGAAATAATTCTTAGAATGTGATCTATAATTACCAGTATTTATTTTCCCACACGATCCCCAGCTAATTGGATACACTCCTGCCAACGATGGACAAGTTTTCTAAAGCCGTCACGGAAGAAGTTGACACTCTATTTCCGCAACCCCAGCCTCACAGTTCTCTCAACGCCTTCATCAGAAGCATAATGATGTCCCGTTATTGAATGGAGAAAGGCGTCATCTTCATTCTCGTAACTGAGACGAGTTTCTCGCAAATTTCAAGTCTGTGGGCTTTCATTTCAGGAGCCAGCATCCGGAGTGACCATCGCTCACAGATCTTCCGACGGCCAAGCAAAGCAATAATGTGACCCACACGTTCTTGTGAAATGCCAATTGTGCTTGCAGTATCTCTCTGAGTGATACGACGATCATCCTGAATCAATCTGTCAACATTTTGCTTGTGAAACTCGGTGGTTGCTGCCACAGGACGTCCCACTCTTTGTTTGTCACGCAGGTCAGATGTTTCCGCCTCAACATCTTTAAACTTACTTGCCCAAGACGCACAGTACTCAGATCAACACAATCACCATAACCTGCTTTCATTCTCTGATGAATCTGTTTTGGGGTGACACCTTGTGCTGTCAAGAACTGAATGACTGCACGTTGCTTAAATTGCAATAACCGACCGTCTGCTCTGGGTTCCATACTTTCCACAGTAACAACACAACCGTTGAATGCCAAGGCTTGCCAGCAACTGGAACTGAAGAGAAGAGGCCACAAACAAGCCAGTACCTGCAGCACACCAACGCTGCCAACTGTTGAAGAGTTACGAAGGCGGAGGCATTACTTTTCAGCCAACCCTCGTAGAATGAGCCACACTAGTGTTCTATATGCGTTCTCCCCTACAGATGAGTTACTTTTTCCTGAAGTTCCCCCAATAAACCACCAAAGTCGACCATTAGCCACCTCTGCTGTCGTCCTCACGTGCTCTTTCCATTCCATATCGCTCTGCGGCGCTACGTCCAGACACTGACCCTACATGACTGTCAAGCAGCACACCAGTGACACTGTACATGAGCATCATAGGATTGTCTCTCCTACTCGCCTGAATTAGCCTACATTTTTGTAGACTCAGAGGAAGCTCCCCCTCATCACACACACTAGAAATTACCTCTGAGTCATTTTGGATCCTCCTACAGTCCTACAACGGCGGCTCCTCCCCGCACCCCACAGCGTCGCCAGCAAACTGCCGCAGGTTGCTGCTCGCCCTGTTCGTTAGATCGTTTGTGTAGTACACTGAAGATGAGAGCAGGCCTGTCACACTTCATGCCTATAACCATACAGAACAACGTACCGGTTTCTATTAGTTAAGGAATCTTCGAGGCACTCACATATTTTTTGAATCTATTCCGTACGTTTGCACTTTCCTTTTCGCTCGCTTATCCCAAGTAGAGCGTGGAATCCTACATATTTATACTCCTCGTGTGTTAAGTTATCTTCTTTGGCATGTTCTGGTAAAAAGCAGACGAAAACAGCATATATTAAGAATGCTGCATTCACTTAAGCTACGTCGTCCTAAGGGGGAGCCAGTGATCAAGGTTGCTTCTCCTTCAAAGCGTCTCCTGCCAGTTCTACGAATGTGAGAGCTTCGTTCAATCAATAAGTGACCACAAAACAGCAAAGTCATCTTTAAACAAAGACTTTCGCCAGGGTATAAGATGTAGGACAAGCTACTATCAGCCCTCTGTGTTTTATTTAGTGAAAAATATCCTCGGACCACTGAAATGTGAGACAATTTCTTTCTCTTAAAAATGTGAGGCATGATACAGCTGTGAGTTACGAAGCTGTTGACGCTGGCATGGTTTAGACATGTTTACGACTAACAGATAAAAGATGGAACAAATTTTCATGCTACAGTGGTTAATATAATTAGGAAAGTTAACTTGTTTAATGCAGTTCGCAGAAATGCTAGGTCACTCTGCGCAACATGTGTACGTGACTTTCTTTACGATGTCCAGAAAAACTTTTGGGAAGGATGGACATTACATGCGTAATCACAGACTGACTTGTACTTACTGCCCATACCTGTATGTGGTGATATATGGATCCAGAAGAAAGCCAGTTGGAGGAAAGATGATGGCGTCAGTGAATCTACTCAAATATCGCTCTCAGCCAGGAATTGATGTCGATTTGGAAGAATCAGTGGATATAGTATTGGAGGCAGAATTTAGCAAAGCTTTGAAAGAACTGCGCACAAACGAGCCAGACCGAATACATAACATACCTACGGAAATTCTTAAATCTTTGAGGTAAGTGGCAGCCAACAGACTTTCAGACAACGGGATACAATCCACCAGACTGGAGATGTACCATCCAACTTTTGAAAGACTATCATTCAGACAATCCCGAAGATAGCAAATCTCGACATGCGACCTTATAAGCATAATCTGCTTAACAACTAATACGTTCAGGTTCATGACAAACATAAAATACAGAAGAATGGAAAACAAAAATGAGGATCTGCCACATGTGGATCGCTTTGGCCTTAAGAAACATAAAACCGATTCTGACGTTGTGCTTCATAAAATAAGTAAGACTTAAGAAAAACCAAGACACATTTGTGGATTTGTCGACCAAGCATAAAACGATGCAAGATGGAAATTCGCAGGAAACTAGGCATAAGCCTAAGCAGTAGGGAAAGACGGGTAATAAACTATATGTACAAAAATAAAGAAGGAACAATAAGAATGAAGACCAAGATAAGAGTGCTTGGATAGAAAAGAGCATAAGGAAAGACTACAGTCTTTGAACCTATACATCGAGAATGCAATTACGGAAATAAGGAGTGAAAGCAATAAATTTGAGAGAAAAGGATATCGACGTAAGATTCGCTGATAATATTGGTATACTTGGTTAAAATGAGGGAAAATTACAACAGCTTTTGAATGAAACAAACGATGTAATGAGTAGAGTACATGGGCTGACAATGTGAGTAAATCTAAGAAAGTCGAAAGTAATGAGTAAGTGAGAAAAAGAGATCAGCGGCAAACTTAACATCAAAATTAGGAACCACGAAGTGGACAAAGTAAATGAATTCTGCTACCTCGGAAACGAAATAGTACAAGATGGACACAAGAAGGGCATAAAAATCAGACTAACATAGCACAGACAAAGGCGGTTGTTGTTGCTGCTGTTCTTGTGGTCTTCAGTCCAGAGACTGGTTTGATGCAGCTCTCCATGCTACTCTATCCTCTACAAGCTTCTTCATCTCCCAGTACTTACTGCAATCTACATCCTTCTGAATCTGTTAATCCTTTCTAAAAAAGCTTGATAGATCACATATTGGACTTAATATGAGGAAGAAGTTTCTGAGAGTGCCCTGCTTGAGACAGTATTGTATGGAAGTGAATTGTGGATGCGGGAAAACCGAAAATGAAAAAAATCGAAGCATTTAACATGTCGCGTTGCTGAAAATTAAGTAGACTGAAAAAGTAAGAAATAAGGCGGTCCATCAGAGAGTGAAAAAAAAAGTTGTGGAAAACAGAAACTAGAAGATGAGACGGTGTGATAGAACCACCAGGGGATAACATCCACGGTACCAGAGGAAAACTGTGGTCAAATGCAGACGCCAGGACAGTCATAGTGGCCCACGTGAGGCCAGCCTGAAGACTGAGGAAACGGAAGCAGAACAATAATACTCATCCAAGACTACAGCATAGGAAACAAGAAATTTAGTTCAAAAGCTACAGATGTTAAATGAATCTCATGTTTTTTGCCACATGATGGAGAATAGCAAAGGAATGACTTTCATGGAAAGACCACACCTCACTACACAGCCTCGACAAAGTTGCTAGTATGACAATATTGAAGTGGACGAAACTATACACGAAGCATACGAGCGAAGACGCCATGGATTGACGGGGAGACTATGGCTGAACAGTTAAATTGACCATTCCTCACTGCTACATACCTTTAAGGTGATGTTATTTCAGAGTTGCGTATTTTAAGGTTTTACTTCTGAAGAAGCGATTCCGTGCAGTGTTACTCTTAATTTTCTGCTTTCGTATTAAAATACGATTATCAGTTACGATTACGTTCCATTTGTGCAACAGTTTCCAAACCCTGTCTGTGCATGTGGAACTGCAGAATAAAAGCCATTACATAAAACATAAATATATACAAAGAAAATAGACTCCCGTGGCCGAGGTTCCCAGTGACACTCGATCCAGAAGAAGCCAATTCGAACTCAGATGGTTAGTAAAACTTTCGTTACCAATATTTGGCCAGCAAGGCAGGGAAAGTGGAGGCGTAAAGTTTCCGGTCATCACGCTTTTCTTTATTTATTGCTTTTACAAACTAGATAAATAGTTTTGGCCTCTAATGAGGCTTGTTAATGTAAATTGTACCAGCTGCAATAACGAGTTAATAGAATTATATGTAAGTGCTGAATTTGTTGTTTACAGTAAAAAATATATATCCAGAGATCCAGTCATCTAACCTACAAAACTAAATATCAGTTTTGAGTAGTTTATGTAGATATCCCTTGTTACACAGGAATTATGACGTGGTATTTGTGCAACTATTGCAACTCGAGCGCTCAGATTCTATACAACTGTTTCAAACGTGACCAAGTAGGCCTACTAACCATAGCTACAGACTAAACTACTACTACAAAGAGACTATGTAGAATTTCTGTCATCCATTTTATATCAACAAATCCACTGGAAATTTTGTAGCCACAGAACAGTTGTCTTTCCGCGTGTGGGATGAGCACCATCTCAAGAGCAAAATTATCCTCCTGTCACATCGGCGGCACGACACCATCAGAGTGCCTCCCGAGTCTATCGGAGATGTGGTGTGAGAATCGAACGCCTCGTCGTCACCGGACTGACCAGGAGTCATCTCATTTCTCCTGAAACGCCAGGGAGAACACAGTGTCAGACGCAGAACTCCCGCCCTCTCAGTAAGTCCAAAACATCCGTTTCCTATAATTTGTAAGGTGGCATCATTTTGAGCGACATCGCAACTACCACTCCGGAAAGAAGACCCTTTAGTAGTATAAACATCGAGGCAGGAAACCATTACCGATACTGACATCGGCTAGGGATCTTAATTTGTTGCAGAATATCTGCACGTTGGGCGATAGTGAAGCGGACGGAGACGGGAGGCTGGCAGGAGAACGGGAAAGACACAAGCGAGGCAGGCAGGCCTGAGAGCTGAAGACAACAGCGAACGTAAGCTTCTGGAAACCCCAGACGGGAGGACCGCGGCTTAGCGGGAGCCACGTGGCGCAGGACAAAACGCGTGGCGGCGTGTAGGTGGTTTTCGCAACGGTCGGAGCGGAAGCTTCTGGAAACTTCTAGAAGCTTCGGTCGGTTGCAAAACTGAGATTGGACGGCGCTCGGAAACGAACGCCTTCCAGCAACATCATTGGCCTCGCACATTAAAAGAGGGGAAGAAAAAAGAACAGGAGCTACGAAAAAGGGTAGCAATTGAGAAACACTTGTTCCTGGGGCGTCGAGGAGAGAGGTTGGTCCTGGCGAGGTGTGCGACCTCGTTACTGGGACAGAGGACTCGTAGCGAGAGCCTGAGGATCGTCTGGTGTTCCACGGCAGCCGTGGAGGTGCCTACAGAAACTTTTGGTGAGGTACAATTTATGTTATCTCGCTGAGGCGAGAACCTTTGGAGTGATAACGTTAGATCACTGTAGTGGTCGTACATTCGCAACGGCGGTTAGGGAAGTAAAGTAAATTGCTCATCACGTGTCTTTTTGGTTCCACGCTGAGATTCACGTTGCTAGTCGCGAGTGTAGTTCTAAATATAATTGCAATTGCCATAGCTGATGTCAATATTCCGCGCTTGAATTAACGACCGCGATTATGTCACAGGACAGTGCCAGACCGAGAGATTACTAAATGTGAATAGGCAGAACTAAAATGTTACTCGTACTGTGTGATCTTGTATAGAGTAAATTGCAGAAGAGTAAAGAATTTAACCCTAGGACCCCAAAGCCTTTTTTTCTAACTTGGGGTGGGGGGGGGGGGGGGTGGGGGGGTTCGGCGAGCCCACAGGTGTTAAATAAGTTTACTGACGAAAAATTACAACTTTCAAAATGGTTTGTGTATTTTAACTACGGCATCGGTTTATAAATGTTGTTAATTGTTATAAATTTTGTATTGAGTAAATAAAAAATTAAAATATTACAAGACAAATTACATATGTGTTCATATACAATAGACTACTCTGAGTCCTCAACTTCAAGGCAAGAGACACACTTCACAATTTTTTCTGAATGTGTGTTACACACATGTTTATGACACTGTCCACAATACCGTTTTGGTTTACTTAGATTGTTGTACTTCTGCTTCTTTGTTTTAGCTTCTCTTACACAAATATCGCACCGACCTTTCTCTGCAGGAGGCTCACGTGCTTCTGTTGTCACTTCTTTGAGTTTCTTTTGTAGAACAGTCTTCATTGATTGAACAATTTGGTAAGATAACCCGCTTACATTGGCACTTCTTTCTTCTACCTGCAATTTCACTAGTTCCATCCCAGTTTGCAGAAGATTATGTTTCCGTTTGTTGTGTTTCTTTTCATTCCATCTTGGATGTTGCTGGATGAATATGGTGGTTGCATTGATAGCACAAATGTCGATGAGAGAGTAAAATACAGATAGAGGCCTTCTCTTTGTTCCCCTCTTGCAGGTGTACATACGTGCCATTTGATCAATGGTATCAATTCCACCTTTAGTGGAATTACACTCCTGGAAATTGAAATAAGAACACCGTGAATTCATTGTCCCAGGAAGGGGAAACTTTATTGACACATTCCTGGGGTCAGATACATCACATGATCACACTGACAGAACCACAGGCACATAGACACAAGCAACAGAGCATGCACAATGTCGGCACTAGTACAGTGTATATCCACCTTTCGCAGCAATGCAGGCTGCTATTCTCCCATGGAGACGATCGTAGAGATGCTGGATGTAGTCCTGTGGAACGGCTTGCCATGCCATTTCCACCTGGCGCGTCAGTTGGACCAGCGTTCGTGCTGGACGTGCAGACCGCGTGAGACGACGCTTCATCCAGTCCCAAACATGCTCAATGGGGGACAGATCCGGAGATCTTGCTGGCCAGGGTAGTTGACTTACACCTTCTAGAGCACGTTGGGTGGCACGGGATACATGCGGACGTGCATTGTCCTGTTGGAACAGCAAGTTCCCTTGCCGGTCTAGGAATGGTAGAACGATGGGTTCGATGACGGTTTGGATGTACCGTGCACTATTCAGTGTCCCCTCGACGATCACCAGTGGTGTACGGCCAGTGTAGGAGATCGCTCCCCACACCATGATGCCGGGTGTTGGCCCTGTGTGACTCGGTCGTATGCAGTCCTGATTGTGGCGCTCACCTGCACGGCGCCAAACACGCATACGACCATCATTGGCACCAAGGCAGAAGCGACTCTCATCGCTGAAGACGACACGTCTCCATTCGTCCCTCCATTCACGCCTGTCGCGACACCACTGGAGGCGGGCTGCACGATGTTGGGGCGTGAGCGGAAGACGGCCTAACGGTGTGCGGGAGCGTAGCCCAGCTTCATGGAGACGGTTGCGAATGGTCCTCGCCGATACCCCAGGAGCAACAGTGTCCCTAATTTGCTGGGAAGTGGCGGTGCGGTCCCCTACGGCACTGCGTAGGATCCTACGGTCTTGGCGTGCATCCGTGCGTCGCTGCGGTCCGGTCCCAGGTCGACGGGCACGTGCGCCTTCCGCCGACCACTGGCGACAACATCGACGTACTGTGGAGACCTCACGCCCCACGTGTTGAGCAATTCGGCGGTACGTCCACCCGGCCTCCCGCATGCCCACTATACGCCCTCGCTCACAGTCCGTCAACTGCACATACGGTTCACGTCCACGCTGTCGCGGCATGGTACCAGTGTTAAAGACTGCGATGGAGCTCCGTATGCCACGGCAAACTGGCTGACACCGACGGCGGCGGTGCACAAACGCTGCGCAGCTAGCGCCATTCGACGGCCAACACCGCGGTTCCTGGTGTGTCCGCTGTGCCGTGCGTGTGATCATTGCTTGTACAGCCCTCTCGCAGTGTCCGGAGCAAGTATGGTGGGTCTGACACACCGGTGTCAATGTGTTCTTTTTTCCATTTCCAGGAGTGTATAATATGCATTTATCTCGGTTTTATTCTTCTCTCCTCCAACAGTGCCTTTATCTTGGTGCATTGTTGACAACATCAGTAAGTTTTTACTTGGTTTCGTTTTTGCTATGAAGGACACCAAAGTTACTGGAGGCATACTTGTTGATGGGTCTGTGAACAAGAACATTGATGAATATAGCTCTCGATTTGACGTGTTCTTCATTATGTCTGGAATATGTTTCCTGTTTGACTGGAGAGTTCCTACTGTAGTAACTATGCAGTCATGGTATAACTCTTCCGCCAAATCCACCGATGTGCAGTATCGGTCTGTAGTAATATTTCGACCAGTATTTTTCACAGGTGCTACCAGACGTTTGACGATAGCTGCTGAACCCCGTTCTTCTTTCGGCAAATTCTGAACATTGCCTGCATAGGGTTCCATATTCAAGACGTATCTGTCAACTGCATCGGACGTCATGCGTATAAGGATGCCATACTTGCCCGGTTTATCCTTCATAAATACTTTGAAGGGGCAGCGCCCTCTAAACAAGCTGAGCATCTCATCAATGGTGAGGTGCACCCCTGGTTTATACAATAACGGAAACCTATCATTCACATGGTTGAAAACATCACGGATTGCTGTGAACTTTGCTTCCCTTCTTAGCTGGCGGGTACTTTTGTCGTCAGACCTTATGATTGCAATAAGTTCCTTGAAACGTTCTCTGGCCATAACACCCTTGTAAACTGGCCGACCCATTAGGTCTGACCAAAGATGGTGTACACTGACAGAATTGTCCTTATTTGCCCCCATAAGCATAGAATTCTTTCTCATTAGTCAAATTAACATTTCGCCTAACTGCCTCTTCATGTGAATGTTTTTCTATAACATCCATGATGTCAGGCGTAAGAAGTAACTTCAAGGCTTCTCCAGGTGAATGGCAAACACCAGCTGGAGTTACTCCTGCCTGCTCTCTTTCTATATTGGCAACAGACCTCCAAGGAATTCTAGGCTGTGTGGTTACGTACCTTCTTCCAGACTTGGCCACAATAACATCCTGATGGTCACTGCCTGAAGCTGCGCTATCTTCATCTTTTCTAACATCCACATCGCTTTACATGGGCAAAAGCAGGGGACATAAAAAAATTGTGGATTCAAGGAACCGCGCCACCCCCCCCCCCCCCGCCCCCCACCGCCTTAGGCGTCTTAGGGTTAACACTACTGAGTGTATCATTTCATAGCTAGTACTTTCCTTGGCCATTTTATTATCTCCTTATTTGTGTATTTCATGTCTGCAACCACCTGGTGGAGGCAATGTTTGTAGGTCATCACATCTGAACATTCTAGCATATACTGAGGATATGGTTAGAAACCAACTAGATTTGCATATGACTAGTTGTCGTCACATATAGAACAAAGGATAAGCTTACCCTTCAGGAAAGCGTATAAGTGTGAGGGCGACAAATTAGCGTTATAAAATCGGTTGAGCAGAATTTTTCACTTATACGTTCGGCTCGCAGGCTTACCCATCAGCAGAGAAGAGCAAAACAGATGTGGTAGCTTACAAATTGTTTGTCTCTGCTCTTCCGTTGGTACTTCACAGTTAGTAATGTCTGAGAGGCCATGTCTTCATCTTGGCATAACTCCTATTAATGTTTCTCCACCTTGCTGATTTTCCATCTCTAATGAACTGTTTTGACAGTTACTGCCTTCACTCGCCTGCTGGACATTAATTAAGTATTTTGACACTCGTTTAATTTAGCTTTGGAGTTCCTCATTCTGAATGTGACATACACCCTGCCATATTGTGTCCGCTTCGCGTATTAATTCACCATATTTAACGCATTTAAACAGTGTACGTTCATGCGTGCCTACCAATCCACAGTTGCATTAGATTGTGACAATATTATGTATTACACATAAACACACGTAATGTTGACCGCATACACTACCTAATCGAAAGCATCCAGTCACCAATTAGTGGACTTTAATATGGAGTGTGTGCACACTTTGTCTTTATGACAGCCTGAACTCTGCTGGGGACACTCGGATTGAGGCGTTTGAATGTCTGTAGAGGGCCGAAACCAGAGAAGGTAACGATCGGGTGTGAAGCTAAGTCAATATTCCAGCTCATTCCAAAGGCGTTCCATCGAGTTCGGGTCAGGACTCTGGGCAGGTCAGTCCATGACCCAAAACCAGTGAAGGTATTGATGTTGGACGATAGGATGTGGAACGAAATAGATGTTATAACTCATTCCAAAGGTGTTCCATTTAGTTCGAGTCACGGCTCTGGGGAGGTCAGTCCATTTGAGGGATGTTATTGTCCACAAAAAATTGCCCTGGATGCTTCTTTATGACAGGGTGTATTATAATGCTGATATAAACACTCATCGTATATGAGCTGTTCCTCTACTGTATGCCTGACACTATGCTGTAAATGTGTCCACATTCTTCAGCATTTAGCTATTTCTTAAAGGGAGTAGTGGGACCACACCCTAACCATGAAGAACACCACATCATTGCAACATTACCTCCTCTGCGCTTCAGTGTTGGCACTACACAAGCCCTTCCATCGGATTGCCACATTGTATAGCGTATTTCATAACTCCAAATGACTCGTTTCCAATCATCCACTGTCCAGTGCTGTACCACCTCAAACATCGTCTAACACTGACCATAGTTAACTGTGGCTTATGAGGAACCTCTCGCCCGTTGTACCCCATTCGTTTTAACTCTCTCCGCATAGTCATTGTGCTAGTCGGACTGCTGATAATATTTCTTTCACCGATTTTATGCGATTTTTACAATCGCCCTTTGCAATTCTATCGTCCCCTGTCTGTAAGTACATTAGGTGTGTCTGGTCTTCGTTTAGCTGACGTTGTTCCAACGCCTTTCCACTTAACAATGACACCAGCGACAGCCAGGCAGCTTTATAAGGGTTAGAATGGATTTGTCACTCGGGTGACATCCAGTGACTAGTCCACGATCACAGTCACTAAGCTCCCCTCACCACAACGTCCTGTTGCCACAGCTTCTGTACTGACAACATAATACTGCCTGCCTCTTTTCATATTGGTCTCTCGTGACATCTGGTGCTCAGTTTCCATATTATGTAAACCTTCCGGATACTTTTGATCAGAATTTATCGTCAAAAATATGTATTTTTCGTTAGGAATGATTTCTATAATTTAATTGCAGTACCTAATTGACATTTGGAAAAGAAGTGTGTACTCGCTGTGCTATGTTTCTAGCTTCTCAGTCACATTGTCATTCATCAAACATTATTTCGATGTTCCTGTCAGTCATGTTCTTGGCAGTTAAATCTTGTATGATGCCGAATTTATCTAATGTTACTCGTATATTGTGTGAGATCTTTCTTGGTACATTGGCTTCAAATGGAAATTGTAAAATGTTGTAACATCATAGATGTGAAGCTTATTGCAGCGTGTTGTTTTGAAATGTTGCAATTGTATCACAATGTATTTGGAGAAGGAAGGTACCTAGAGTGAATATTATATGAAACTGATATGCGATGTAAAAATTAGTTGTGTAGGGGTTCACTTAGGCAGGAACAGGATGAGTTAGGGCCTCCAATGAGGGTGGGACAGGTAGGGTGGATTACAATTGGTAGGAATGATAGACGTTATGGATCATGTTGGTTTGTTGGTTGATTTGGGGAGGACACCAAACAGCAAGGTCATCAGTCTGATCGGATTGGTGAAGTATGGTGAAGGAAGTGAGCTGTGCTCTTTCAACGAAGCCCTCCTGGCATTTGCCTGAAACGATTAAGGAAATCGCCAAGTGCGGGTTTGACCCGTCTTCGTCCAAAATGTGAGTCCTGTGTGCCACATCACTCATGTCACGACCTGGGAGAGAGGTGGTTAGACTTCTCCTGGGGAAAGGATGTGAAGTGCTTCGAGTGAACTGTGCTGCTATACTAGCACAGCAACCCAGGTTTTCGTGGATAGGGCCACAGTGTGGCGTTGGGATTCAAGATTTCGAGAAGCATAGGCGAAGTTGTTCTAGGTATGCGACATGATGTCGAACTCTTATTAGCTAGTACTGCGTATGGGAAGGAGAAAGTAGTTAGGTATGAGAAGGAGTGTGGACTTTGATTCAAATGGCTCTGAGCACTATGAGACTTAACATCTGAGGTCATCAGTCCCTAGAACTCAGAACTACATAAATATAACTAACCTAAGGACATCACACACATCCATGCCCGAGGCAGGATTCGAACCTGAGACCATAGCAGTCGCGCGGTTATGGACTGAAGCGCCTGGTGTGGAGTTTAGGATGATGATGATGATGATGATGATGATGACGTTTGGTTTGTGGGGCGCTCAACTGTGTGGTAATCAGTCCCAATTTTTACACGGTCCAATTTTTTCACAATCCAATGTAGCCACTGTCACAAATGATGATGATGATGAAATGACAAAGACAACACAAATAGCCAGTCTCTAGGCAGAGAAAAGTCCTTAAACCCGGACGGGAATCGAACTCGGGACTCCGTGATACAGAGGCAGGACCACTAGGGAGTTTGGGAGGAGCAGAGGTCCGTATGCGGATAGATAAAGTTGTGGTTGTAGTGACCTTGCACGGGTAGACGAATGGTGTTTGGGTCTACAAAGCATCTTCAGCCAGTTTTTAGTTTCAGAATATTGTAGGCTTTCTTTTGGAAGATTTCTAGTTAGTTTTTGATCGAGTGGTTTTCCTAAGTATTTATCTTTTTATTTCGGTATATTGATAGGCTTTTTTTGTTTGGCAAAGGTATCCGAGATGGAAGTATCGCCTGGGTTTTTGCAGTAATCACTGAAATGTACCATCAGTTATATTAGGATATGAAACAGTTGAGATGGAGGTACCATTTGGAAGAATTAAGGACGGGACTAGGTGGCAAGAAAGGCGGTATTGTCAGTATTCCGAATTTTGTGGTACGCGGGTGGGGAGGGTTTGTGAACGTCAGCTGTGTGTAGGGGATAGGATGGAGCCTCAAGCAGACCGGCAGTCGGTCGGGAAATGCGAAAGAGTGTGTGTGTCGTTTGCCGCTGTCATTTGCCCTATTAGTGTCGCCGTGCTGGTCGACTGGTAGTTGTGTGTGCCGGCAGACGAGCTGCGCGCTGGATTCGGCGGAGCGGCGGCTGGAGAAGCTGACCGCCGAGCTCCACAACCTGCTGCCGGCGCTCTGCACGCACGGCGCCCACCGCTGCCGCCACGCCGCCCACGCCTACACCGGCGTGCCCTGCGCCGCCCACAGTGAGTCCGTCCTCTCTCCGTCACAGCCGGCGACCAGTAGAGGGTGATTTTATCCACCGTGTGCGAACTCTGGGGGCTGGTCGATGAGAGGATACGGAACAAAGAAGGTCCGATGAACTTAAGTCCGGAAATGCGTCGTGTCCATGCTGGAGACCATTTATTCAATCCTACTCTGCTGCATGCCACAGTAGCACATACCACAGTAGCACAAGTTTATACGCCAACTGGGTCCGTAGATGATGAAGGGATTGAAGAAATGTACGACGCGACAAGAGAAAGCATTCAGATACTGAAGGTACATGAAAATTTAATAGTCATGGGTAACTGGAATTCGATAGTAGGTAAAGGAAGAGAAGGAAAAGTAGTAGGTGAATATGAACTGGGGGTAAGGAATGAAAGACGAAGCCGCCTGGTAGAATTTTGCACAGACCGTGACTTAATTATACACTCCTGGAAATTGAAATAAGAACACCGTGAATTCATTGTCCCAGGAAGGGGAAACTTTATTGACACATTCCTGGGGTCAGATACATCACATGATCACACTGACAGAACCACAGGCACATAGACACAGGCAACAGAGCATGCACAATGTCGGCACTAGTACAGTGTATATCCACCTTTCGCAGCAATGCAGGCTGCTATTCTCCCATGGAGACGATCGTAGAGATGCTGGATGTAGTCCTGTGGAACGGCTTGCCATGCCATTTCCACCTGGCGCCTCAGTTGGACCAGCGTTCGTGCTGGACGTGCAGACCGCGTGAGACGACGCTTCATCCAGTCCCAAACATGCTCAATGGGGGACAGATCCGGAGATCTTACTGGCCAGGGTAGTTGACTTACACCTTCTAGAGCACGTTGGGTGGCACGGGATACATGCGGACGTGCATTGTCCTGTTGGAACAGCAAGTTCCCATGCCGTTCTAGGAATGGTAGAACGATGGGTTCGATGACGGTTTGGATGTACCGTGCACTATTCAGTGTCCCCTCGACGATCACCAGTGGTGTACGGCCAGTGTAGGAGATCGCTCCCCACACCATGATGCCGGGTGTTGGCCCTGTGTGCCTCGGTCGTATGCAGTCCTGATTGTGGCGCTCACCTGCACGGCGCCAAACACGCATACGACCATCATTGGCACCAAGGCAGAAGCGACTCTCATCGCTGAAGACGACACGTCTCCATTCGTCCCTCCATTCACGCCTGTCGCGACACCACTGGAGGCGGGCTGCACGATGTTGGAGCGTGAGCGGAAGACGGCCTAACGGTGTGCGGGACCGTAGCCCAGCTTCATGGAGACGGTTGCGAATGGTCCTCGCCGATACCCCAGGAGCAACAGTGTCCCTAATTTGCTGGGAAGTGGCGGTGCGGTCCCCTACGGCACTGCGTAGGATCCTACGGTCTTGGCGTGCATCCGTGCGTCGCTGCGGTCCGGTCCCAGGTCGACGGGCACGTGCACCTTCCGCCGACCACTGGCGACAACATCGATGTACTGTGGAGACATCACGCCCCACGTGTTGAGCAATTAGGCGGTACGTCCACCCGGCCTCCCGCATGCCCACTATACGCCCTCGCTCAAAGTCCGTCAACTGCACATACGGTTCACGTCCACGCTGTCGCGGCATGCTACCAGTGTTAAAGACTGCGATGGAGCTCCGTATGCCACGGCAAACTGGCTGACACTGACGGCGGCGAAGCACAAATGCTGCGCAGCTAGCGCCATTCGACGGCCAACACCGCGGTTCCTGGTGTGTCCGCTGTGCCGTGCGTGTGATCATTGCTTGTACAGCCCTCTCGCAGTGTCCGGAGCAAGTATGGTGGGTCTGACACACCGGTGTCAATGTGTTCCTTTTTCCATTTCCAGGAGTGTAGTTAACACTTGGTTTAGGAATCAGGAAAGAGTGCTGTATGCGCGGAAGAGGCATGGAGACAACGGAAGGTTTAAATAGATTATGTAATGGTATGACAGAGATTTAGGAACCAGATTTTATTTCCAGGAGCAGATGTGCACTCTGACCACAATTTATTGGTTATGACCTGTAGACTAAAACTGAAGAAACTGTAAAAAAGTAGGAATTTAAGGAGATATGACATGGATAAACAGAAAGAACCAGAGGCTGTAGAGAGTTTCAGAGAGAGCATTACGGTGATTGACAAATACAGGGGAAAGAAATACAGTAGAAGAAGAATGGGTAGTTTTGAGAGATGAAATAGGGAAGGCACCAGAGAATCAGGTAGGTAAAAAAACGAAGGCTAGTAGAAATTCTTGGGTAACGGAAGAGATACTGAATTTAACTGATGAAAAGAGAAAATATAAAAATGCGGTAAATGAAGCAGGCAAAAAGGAAAACATACGTCACAATTGAGATCGACAGGAAGTGGAAAATGGCTAAGCAGCGATGGCTATAGGACAAATATAAGTATGTAGAAGCATATATCAATAGGTCTACGATACATACTGCCTACAGGAAAATCAAAGAGAAAGGGAACCACCTGAAGGAATATAAAGAGCTAAGATGGAAAACCAGTCCTAAGCAAAGAACGGAAAGCAGAAAGGTGGAAGAAGTATATAGAGGGTCTATACAAGGGCGATGTACTTGAGGACAATATTATGGAAATGGAAGAGGACCTAGATGAAGATGAAATAGGAGATTAGATACTGAATGAAGAATTTGACAGAGCACTGAAATACCTAAGTCGAAACAAGGCTCCAGGGGCAGACAACATGCCATTAGAACTACTGACAGCCTTGGGAGAGCCAGCCCTGACAAAACTCTACCATCTGGTGAGCAAGATACTTGAGACAGCAGAAACACTCTCAGACTTCGAGAAGAATATAATTCGAATTCCAAAGAAATCAGGTGTCGAATTCTTTACAGACGAATGGAAAAACTGGTAGCAGCCGACCTCGGGAAACATCAGTTTGGATTGCGTAGAAATGTTGGAACCCGCGAGGCAATACTGACCCTACGACTTATCTTAGAAGATAGGTTAAGCGAAGGCAAACCTACGTTTCTAGCATTTCTAGATTTAGAGAAAGCTTTTGATAATGTTGACTGGAATACTCTCTTGCAAATACTGAAGATGGCAGGGGTAAAATACAGGGACCGAAGGGCTATTTACAATTTGTACAGAAACCAGATGGTAGTTGTAAGAATAGAGGGGTATGAAAGGGAAGCAGTGGTTGAGAAGGGAGTGAGACAGGGTTGTAGCCTATCCCCGACGTTATTCAATCTGTATATTGAGCAAGCAGTAAATGGGACAGAAGAAAAATTGAGTAGGAATTAAAATCCAGGGCGAAGATATACAAACTTTCAGGTTTGCCCATTACATTGTAATTGTGTCAGAGACATAAAAGGACCTGGAAGGGCAGTTGAACGGAATGGAAAGTGTCTTGAAAGGAGGATATAAGATGAACATCAACAAAAGCAAAACGAGGATAATGGAATGAAGTCGAATTAAATCAGGTGATGCTTTGGGAATTAGATTAGAAAATGAGAGATAAGTTTTGCTATTTGGGGAACAAAATAACTGATAATGGTCGAAGTAGAGAGGATTTAAAATGTAGACTGGCAATGGCAAGGAAAGCGTTTCTGAAGAAGAAATTTGTTAACGTCGAATATATATCTAAGAGTCTGGAAGACTTTTCTGAAAGTATTTGTATGGAGTGTAGCCATTAATGGAAGTCAAACTTGGACGATAAATAGTTTAGACAAGAAGAGACTAGAAGCTTTCTAGATTTGATGCTACAGAAGAATGCTGAAGACTGGATGCGTAGATCACGTAACTGAATAGAATTAGGGAGAAGAGGAATTTGTGGCACAACTTGACTAGAAGAAGGAATCGGTTGGTAGGACACGCTCTGATGGATCAAGGGATCACCAATTTAGTATTGGAGGGAAGCGTGGAAGGTAAAAATCGTAGAAGGAGATCAAGAGCTGAATGCACTAAGCAGATTCAGAATGATGTAGGTTGCAGTAGTTACTCGGAGACGAAGAAGCTTGCACGGGATAGAGTATCACGGAGAGGTGCATCAAACCAGTCTCTGGACTGATGACCACAACAACAACAACAACTTTGCTACAGAGACTGCCGTCTAATACGTTCACATCAGCCAGGGTGCATCCGGACAGTGTCAGAGGCAGTGTGAATACGTTGCTCCAGAGTCGCCACATCTGGAATGTGCTCTGCATACACGATACTTTTGAGATGGCCCCATAACGAAGAATCACACGGGTTGAGATCCACCGAACGGCCTTGCAACTAGGCCCCCTTGTCCGATTCATCAAGGTGAAGTTATCCGCAAGAAACGCTGATAGTTCCTGCCTGTTAGGCGACGTGGAAGAAAGACTAGTCGCAAAATACAGTCGCCAGTTATCCCGGCCTACATATTCCGGTTTCACTTATGCTGGTGATTCGCAAGCTGTCATCATACTGTGGGGGTTCTGCGTACTATCCCACGATGACTGTTGTGAATGTTCAAAATACCACTCCGTGTAAAAGTGGCCTCCGGAAATATAAATGACCTAGTAGAAAGCGTCGGATGCCTTCTAAGGCTGTTCACAGGTGATGCAGTTGTCTATTCCAAATTAGCAACGCCAGAAGATGGTAAGAACTGATGACTGGTGCGGGCTCTGGCAGCTGACCCTGAACGTAAATAAATGTAAGATATTGCGCATACATAGGAAAGGAAATCCACTACTGTGTATCTACACTATTGATGACAAACAGCTGGAGACAGCGTCTGCCGTAGAATGTCTAGGCGTAGCTATCCAGAGCGGCCTTGAGTGGAATGACCATATAAAACAGACAGTGGGAAACGCAGACACCAGACTCAGATTCATCGGAACAATCTTAAGGTTCAAATAGTTCAAATGGCTCTGAGCACTATGGGACTTAACTTCTAAGGTCATCAGTCCCCTAGAACTTAGAACTACTTAAACCTACCTAACCTAAGGACATCACACACATCCATGCCCGAGGCAGGATTCGAACCTGCGACCGTAGCGGTCGCGCGGTTCCAGACTGTAGCGCCTAGAACCGCTCGGCCACCCTGGCCGGCAACAATCTTAAGGAAATGTAACTCATCCATGAAAGAAGTGGCTTATAAGGCGCTTGTTCGCCCGATTGTTGAGTATTGTACATCTAACTGGGATCCCTATCAGCTAGGACTGATAGAGGAAATAGAGAAGATTCGATGAAAAGTAGCACGTTTCGTCACGGGATCGTTTAGCTGGCACGAGAGCGTTACGGAGATACTAAACAAACTGCACTGGCAGACGTTACAAGAGAGGCGTTGTGAATCACAGATGGAGTTACTATTGAAATTTCGGGTCAGCATTTTTCAGCATGAGTCGAACAACATATTACTTTCCCACACATATATCTCGCCTATTGACTACGAGGAGAAAATTCGAGAAATTAGAGCCAATACAGAGGCTTAGCGACAATCATTTTTCCCCCGCACTATGCGCGGTTGGAGAGATCAGATAGTGGTACCGAAAGTACCCTCCACCACACACCATTAAACGGCTTGTTGAATATGATGTAGATGTAGATGAGACAGAGCCCGGAAACGTTGTTGCCTGGTGTAGAAACTAGTGACAAAACTGCTCCCGATGAGGAAAGTCTGTCGATAGTAAGCCCTACACACGCTGTAAGTGAAAAGAGTAGTAACATTTGTCATGGAAAATATTCCACACGGATGTCTGGCTTACCCCGTACTGGCAGCCCAACTGCCTGGTACTGACACAGCGGTCGCCTTCCACATTTTCCTCCAAGTCTGGTGTCCGAACGTTTCGGGTACGTCCTTCACGATTTCCTGCTTCCTGAAACGACCCTGTCTCAGACAAACGGCGAAAAACTGTTGCAAACATTGAATGCTGTGGTGGTTGTCGGCGGGGATAGGTCTCGTGATCCAACCGCGTTGCCCGCCGCCCGTTGCCGTTTGCCTTTCCGTGTCGGCAAGCTCTCCATTCGAATACGGAACCACTGTGTACTGTGTGCACGGTGAGTCAGCAAGAGAGGTGAATCGGACACAACATTACCAATTACCATGGCAAGAGAGGGCCCTAGGACATGACGTATGAGGAACAGTACCACCCTCTAGGAGGAAACCGTGCATACTGCTGCATGGTACAGCGCGTGTTACACCGCTGTCTCTGTAACAAAGTATGATTGGATAAATGGTCTCTAGCATGGAAACCACTCATTTCCGGACATAAGTTCATTACACCTTTTTTGTTCCGTATCCTCACATCGATCACAGCTTAGTAGACGGTTAAAAAAAAATCACCCTGTATAAACAACACAGGCGCCGCCTTATTAGAAGCCAATTGCATACTTTGCCGCCACGTTTTGCAAGGTCATGCTGAGTGGTACTAATCGTCTACTAGTACAGAATTGTATAGCTTTGTTTGTTATACAAAGGGTCCCACATAAAGGCGGTACGCCACACGTCCTTGTTAATCGTCTCTGGTCGAATTGCTTGTGAAGCGGGTACAGTGTCTCGGAAGTTGGCTAAACTGCATTTTATCGGAAAGTTGAGTGGAGTTGTATGTTCGTGTGTCAATTATTCTGAGAAGCTAGTACTGTTGAGATGTTACAGGAATGGGGCAGTTTGCATTAGAACAGTGAACTGATATACTAGAATGTTACATAAAGACAGGCTCCATCGAGGAATGTTAAGAAATATTCGAAGCGAAGTATTCCGGTAGAAAACTCCTCACGACCAGCACAATTCAAGATCTGTACAGGAAATGGATGGCTGCAGGATCCGTTTGGAATGTGCAGAGGAAAAGGTGAACGACAATGACGGCCGTTGAAACTACATGCAGAAGTCCCGTGGGCGTTACGAGAAGTCCCTGCAAGTCAGTAAGGAGTTTATTGCAGTAGGTTGGTGTACCTTGCACATCGTGTACTGAAACACCTATCGTGTGAGTGTGGTGCTCAAAAATGTTCAAATGTGGTTCCATATTTTTCTATTACTCCTTAAGGAGTACCAGGTATCTAGAGATCTTTGACTCTTTCTGTGCATAGTTAACAGATGCAGAAAAGCTGTATGTAGTATTCCGACAAGATGGAGCGACCGTTCATACATCGACCAAAGTGCGGCCCACATCACCAACGTGTTCCCTGATAACAGACTTGTCAGTAGAGACCTCTGGCCCCCTCGGTCCCCGGACTTAACATCGTGTGATTTTTATTTATGGGGCACACTAAAAAGCAAAGTGTACTTTGACAATCCTCGCACAACAGAAATCTTCAACGAAGCATTACTACAGAAATTTACAATATCTCGCCCGCCGAATTACAGCATTTTGTTGGTAACATTGTCACAGAAAATCAGCGATGCCTGGATGCCCATGGCTACAACTTCCAGAATCTCTTATAAACAGGCAACTACATATTTTTTTTAGTATCTCTATTATTTATTCGTTTTTAGTTCGTTCAATGTTACTTGAATTTCCGGCGTGAGGTGTACCTGCTTTATGTGGGACGCCCCGTACAACAGCATTTGCTGCTGCTAGTGGCGATTTTTCTTTATTTCTTGCCCGCACAACGTGTTTCAGGAAATAATTTCCAATACGAAGTGCGTTTTTCCTCTATTATGGCTTATCGAGCGTGATGTTTGCAGTGCGCGAGCTGATACGTCATTCTGGTGACTTTAATGTAAGCACGCGCATTTGTGTGGCTATTGGCGACTTTCGTTATAATTTTACTTACAGTTATTACACGTTTCACTTGAATGACATTTTGCGTATTTCATGCTAGAGAAGTTCTGTCTTACATATTTATCAAAGATACATTTTTATAGATTGTTGGTATTTTTAACGAGAGCAAACAACAGTATACATAATACGTGATTCGAAGGCTTCATTAGCGTTGCGTTTGGGAGAATTCCTGATATGTGGGCTAAGAGTTTTTCGTTCTTGTGTGGAATTAAGCAGTATAAATTAGGAGTAGCTTGAAGAGTTTATACGCATGCCTATTGTAGTTGTTATTTAATAAGTAATTTTAGTCTGGACAAACGACACACTGAGCTGCATCAAATGCAGTCGAGAGATCTACTTTAATAAAGTCGTCTGCCTTAGATCCAACATGCCTGTCAAAATACGGAAAATACAATGTAGAAATTTGGCATAGAACCCGGGGCCGATTTTTCGCGCACCAGCTCATATTATTTCACTGCGATCAACCACATAACGCTACAGTTGGCTAAACGAGAGGTTTTGCAAAATCACGAAAATTACAACTTTGTGAGAGTTCTGTTATGAATAAAAACTCTGAACTCCAGGGCGGAGGCAAGTGCCCCCTCTTGGCGACTCCCATCTTCAGTCACCTATGCTACTAATTTTCAGTTTTTCTTAAGAACCGTATACCATGCACAAATGAACGGTGAACGAGTAAATATGAACGGTTCCCAAAAAAGCGCGATCACCAGTGAAGTAGTTCCCGAGGATGAACGAGTTTGCCCATCTCGAGTAATATGTAAACAATTGTGGTCCGTTTAGTTGTGTGCTCTGTTTCTCTGCGCGGCGAATTTATTTTGCGCAACTGGTGCAACTCTGTTGCCCTTAACGAAGGTAGTCGAGAGAACGGCAGACGCCTTGAAGATGCACAAAAATACTGTAGACAACATTTCTAAGGAGAAATACAGTGCAGAAGGGGAAGAGCTTGGTTCGTCTAAACTGTGGGCACCCGGAAAGAAGAGGACAGACCCACGTGTAACAAACTTTGACTCTTTTCAACAAGATGCTGTTCGACGCCACATATATGGATATTACGAGAGAAAAGAACATCCAGCTACCAAGAAACTGTGCGTTACTCTTCGCGAGGCAGAGTTATTCAGTGGCAACAAAACGCCTTTGTTAACAGTTGTGAAGAGTCCTCGGTTCTCGCTATAAAAATTAAGGCCGGAATATTGTAATGGACTGTGGCGACATCGTAGAGTGGCGTTACCAATTTTTAAAAGAACTATAATTAAAGTGCCGTTTGAAGGCAAGAAACCTGGATAAACGCCGGTCATTCTGTCAGAAAAGACAGGCCATATGGCAGCATATGTGGAAGTTCTGCTGGTCCTGTGCGAAAGGGTGCGAGAATTATTGTCTTGCATGCTGGAACTTCATATGGTTTCGTACCTGGCTCCTGGTTTACAAATCGGGAAAACCAAACACTACCACGAGGAAATGAAGCACGATAGTTTTCTGTAATAGTTCAAGGGGCAACAACTCGAAAACTTAAATGAGCCGCCTGTCACTCTAATGGATAATCCCCCATATCATTCAGTTATTAAAGATAAAGCTTCAGCGACGGCAACGTAAAAAGCCGACATTCCAGAATGAGATTTTCACTCTCCAGCGGAGTGTGCGCTGATATGAAACTTCCTGGCAAGTTAAAACTGTGTGCGGACGGAGACTCCTCCAAGGTTCGCAGAAGAGCTTCTGTGAAGTTTGGAAAGTAGGAGACGAGGTACTGGCGCCGACATTGTTGAATGGTTGACACGCAATATTGTGAAAATTCAGGACGATTTATTTAAGGCGGAGCTCGTGGAAATGCTGAAGACACAATAAGCCACAGTTTCAGCAGTGTGTTGTGGGCGAGGCAGGTAAAGAACATGGCCACATGGTTCTTAGGCTTCCACCATACCACTGCCACTTCAACGCCATTGCAATTGTTTGAACGAAAATTAAAAATTACGTAGCAACAAATAACAAAAGCATGACTGTGGCAGAAATTTGTTAGAGGAAGCTGAGGCACAAATAACGCCAGAGAAGTGGAGAAATGATGCCCGCCACATAGAAACGGTTGTTAAAGAAGCATGCAAAAGTGAAGAGTGTGTAGATAGTAATATACAAAACATAGTTATATCCTTGGGCAATTGCTGTGGCTCGTACGCGGACCAGAGCTCAGAAAACGACGGTGTCGAGGAAAAAGATGATTCTGAACTGAGTGGGATTTACCCTTTGCCTTAATTCGCCTATATTTTTGTATTTGTATTTGTATTATTGACTGAATGAAGTGTACTGCAGTTGCACAATAAATCTCATCTCATTATTAAGGAATACTCCTCCGCACAAATATGACATTCTGCATACACACCACAGTGTAAGAACTCGAGGAGTTTATATTATTTTGATATTTACATGAATGATTCAGATCCATTTTAACACACCTTACGCATCGACTACAACTACTGAACGTGATTGATTCTGATTACTGTAAAAACAGCGCTCTTCCTGCCGCTTTTGTTGAGACAGACAAATAATACGAACACGGTATCATTTTATACACGGGAGTGCGTTTATTAAGCCACGAG
This sequence comes from Schistocerca cancellata, assembly GCF_023864275.1. NCBI lineage: Eukaryota > Metazoa > Arthropoda > Insecta > Orthoptera > Acrididae > Schistocerca > Schistocerca cancellata. The sequence goes on from NC_064630.1 coordinate 817,696,887, forward strand.
AATGTAACACTCCTGTAAAGCCAACTCAGTACCGAACAGTAAAGGCGGCGAGAGGACGTAGTCCAGTAAGAAACTGACCTGCTGTCGCTGCTACATCCATGATGCGCGCGCACGCATCGGGGAACAGACAACATCGCCCCCTTCCACGCTCACCAGTGGTTCGCTGTATATCACTTGGTTATTCTGATCCTGTTATAGGTGTGATTCTGTTAACCTTCTTCACAGCTAATGCAGGATACTGATTTTCACCCTGTACACGCAAGGCTTGATGTAGCCCCAAGCGAAGAAGTTTAAGGAGCTAGTCAGGCGACTTCGAAGCTCACCGTCAAGAGAACATGTGGTTGAGGTAATCTCGAACAGTGGGAGCAAAATGTGGAGGAGCCTGGAGGCCTATCCTGCTGACACCCAACCGATTTCAGAACGCCATCAAATTCCGACTGCAGTTCCAGGAGAAGCTTAAGCATTTCAAGATAACTGGTACCTGTTACTATTTTCGCTGTAAGAGAGAATGGTCCATACACGTTTCTCCCCTAGCCATACGTTCATTTCCTGGGTGTTTCTTTCCGTTATTGCACCTCATGAGGATCGCTGTCGGTTCGTATCCAGCATTCACAAAACACATATGTGGCCTCGCATGGTGAGAAATGGTTATCTAACAGGTTTTCATTTTTCATGGCTCCAAAAGGTCAGCACACATTTCCATGCGGGCAGCATAATACTTCTCCCGCAGGTGTTACATTGCCAGGATCCGATAGGTCGTCTTCTTCAGCAGAAAACGAAAAGTGCAGCAGACAGTGGATCGTGCAATGTTGGTCACGGCTCAGCCGACGAATGGCGGCGCGCCTGCTCCTTTCTGTGGCCTCCCCAACGTCCAGACTGCACAGTCAGCTGTTGACTGCCGTCCAGGACGTTCGTCATTAAGGGGCTCCGGAAAGGCTCAAAATCATGAAAAGTTCAATTTTTACTTTTTTGCGTTTTCTGAATCTGCAGACTATTACCTTTTAATAGATATATAATTTATTCAATTCCGAAGACTACAACTATTTTTAAATTTTTTTTTGAAATGTGTTCTACATGGGCGTGACCCACTGTGGCGCTGTTAAACTGCTGTCAAATGGTGTTATTATTAACGTCCGTGTTCATCAGGTACATTTTAGTAATGTGAGATAAAGTATGTGTTGTGGCTAACCTGTGATGGTTCAATATATATCGCTGGTGTGATTGTCGATTGTTTCATGTTTATTTACTCTGTCGTTATCTCGAAAATATTCGTAATTAATTCTGTTTCTTGAGTCTCTGTTTTGTTGAAGTATAATAATGAGTAAAAGTAAAGTTATTAGAAATCCTCTGAAGGCTTTTAAGAAAAGGAGAAATGTTGGAAAGCCAAAGGTATGTGTTATTACTGTAAACAATAAAGACGATAACCAAGTGAGTGAACCTAACCTCTCAAGTACACCTGCCCATAGCAGCCAAAGTGGGAAAGAAAATACTTCACAGAAGAAGCTTGGTTCAATGAGTGAAAACTATGAATGTTTTATGGGCGAATCGGATGTGAATGAAATATTTGATATGTCGGTTCTCAAAGGAATTTTTTCAAACTGTGTAAGATGTATTCATTGTAGTGAAGTTGGTATGGAACTCTCCATAATAAAGCACGTAGGACTTGCTAGTGAAATACAACTGAAATGTGATAAGTGTTCATACATGACCACCTTTTGGAACAGTGTTGCAGTAACTGCAACTGAAGAAAATGGTAGCAAAATCTACGAACACAACAACGAGCGATGCTTGCTTTAGACAAGGAACGCCTTCGGGCTGCAGACAGGGCTGTAAAGAGTCTACAAATACAAGCAAAAGTAAACAGGAGGAGGAACAAGAGGAAGCTGGAGGAGGAGTTTGCAGAGGATGAAGATAATCCATCCTATGGACCTGGAATTCACTAAAAAGTTAATCCAATCTTTGTCGCTCGATTCCCAAAACTTTTATTTTCTCATACTAATTACATGTTTTCTAAGGATCTTCCAAACATATTTGTTTCAAACTTTCAGTAAATGTTACACAGTACCTTCTGCATAATTTAACACAGCCTTTTTCCAAAAAACTGTATATTTTTGAATATATAAATAAAAAATTGCAAAAAAATGTTGTGAATTTTAATTACAATTGAAAAAAATCATCTTTAATAACTGAACTAAAATTTTGTAAAATCCCTGTGTTAAGTTGTAGCCCATATTCCAATAAATAATCTGTAAAAAGTTCAACTTCCTACCTCAAATACTTTGTGAGGAAAGATGTAATTTATAAGCGTTATTTTAACATTGCAAGTATAGGGCGTTCCGGAGCCCCTTAAGCACACTTCCTCTTCGGCTGAATTTATTGAGAGAAACTTGATAGTATTTCTTGTTGGTGGCTCCTTCCCATATCTTAGATGCTGCAGCTCACGCACCTTCTCAGATGTTCTACTACCAAATTTCGAAGGAACGATGACTATTCCTTCTTCTACAGAGAGCATCTCAAACAACTTGTAAAGAACAATGGAATAAGAAACTTCCTGGCAGATTAAAACTGTGTGCCCGACCGAGACTCGAACTCGGGACCTTTGTCTTTCGCAGGCAAGTGCTCTACCATCTGAGCTACCGAAGCACGACTCAGGGCCGGTACTCACAGCCTTACTTCTGCCAGTATCTCGTCTCCCACCTTCCAAACTTTACAGAAGCTCTCCTGCGAACCTTACAGAACTAGCACTCTTGAAAGAAAGGAGTTTCATATCAGTTTCATATCAGCGCACACTCCGCTGCAGAGTGAAAATCTCATTCTGGAAACAACCCCAGGCTGTGGCTAAGCCATGTCTCCGCTATATCCTTTCTTTCAGGAGTGCTAGTTCTGCAAGGTTCGCAGGAGAGCTTCTGTAAAGTTTGGAAGGTAGGAGATGAGATACTGGCAGAAGTAAGGCTGTGAGTACCGGGCGTGAGTCGTGCTTCGGTGGCTCAGATGGTAGAGCACTTGCCCGCGAAAAGCAAAGGTCCTTAGTTCGAGTCTCGGTCGGGCACACAGTTTTAATCTTCTAGGAAGTTTCATTTCGGCGCACACTCCGCTGCAGAGTGAAAATCTCATTCTGGAAACAATGGAATACATTAATGTATTCACGAAAATGAATCGTTTTAAGAACCCTTGTCTCTTGTCGTAAGGAATTGTGTCTAGAATTCACGTCTTCTCTTCAAGCCCCGAAAAATGGATTTCAAGTTAACTCTGTTCGCCTTATTGTATCCTTCCCATCGTTTGTTACTATTAACAGTAACAATTCCCGTATCTTCCGTCCCACTGCAGATGTGCCCCACGGTTCTGTTCTCTCTCTTCTCTTGTATGTTCTCTGGGCTACGCTAACGACACTGCCTTTCTCGCGCTGTACCCTACCCTCTAGAATATTCTTTCGTCTTGACCACAATCACTTTACCTGCTGGTGTAACCAACGCGTTATCGAGATAAATCATTTCTAATGTCTGTCAATAATTATTGGATGAGCTACCGGCAGCTTCAATCCAACCATGTATGACCATTTTGTCCTATTAAATAAAAAACTAAAATACCTCAAACTAATCCCCTACTGTAAAGTAACACTGTAACCCCACCTATCTGTCCAAAAAACCGTATGCAATACACTGTAACTAACTAGTTGGCCGAACACGGGCGCCTGTACCCGTATATCATTCTGCACATCTGCGAAGACCTGATTCTCCCACCCGCTCCTGCGGATATCTTGATGAAAAGCCACTCCAGATGCTGATTAGAACTTCATGAAGTCCACGAACTGTTTCGACCTTCATATTACAGCCATTTTCAAGTGGATCGTAATCTGCCATTGTTTATGCATAGCGCGATGGATAATAAACATTTTACATGACAGGAAAGTACAGAAAGTGCATAACAGGACAGTACAGAAAGAATATACAACTTAAATTGTGTTGTACAGAAGCAACCTTAAGGGAAAGAAAAGTAAAATTCACTTGGATGTAAAAATGTTATGTAGCCGTTGTCATGGTGACAAAAATGGGCGTGCCAAGATATAAAAACTATGCAGTTCTATACATAAAAAATATGGTGTACCTTAGCTTCAAGGCGAATTATATTCTGACACGTAAGAAATTTAAGTAGCATTTTACCAGTTTTTGGCCAGTGCGGGGGGAGGGGGGTGTACACACTCCGTCTACCCAGTTACGTCAGAAGGACCACCTGAATCCAGGCAGTTCCACAGGGTTACACCTGTCATTCCGCAGAAGGTCTTTTAAATCGGTGGCACCGCAGTAGGCAGAAACGCTCAGGGAGTGTTTATTCTCCACTAATGTAACTAACACACATGAACAGAATCTTCGTAAATACAGCACGCTGAATTGCACTGCTAGATAGGAACTGATTACTATATAGTCATCCTTTTTTGGCAGTTATAGTTCAGTGCACTTTCTCTAACATATGCTGTACTCGCTCTTCGGTTGACCGACTGACTTTATTTTATTGACCTAGTCGAGTATTTAACATGTGCCAAAATGTTTCTCCCATAGCTTACTGTCACTTGTCAGGTACTTTGTTTCACTGCCTTGAATGTACTATGACTTACGAGAGCTGTTGTGTCAGCCCTTATACAATCTATAACCAAGCACGGCTCGTAGTTAAGGGCTCCGAGGGGTGCTGTCCCAAAACCGCATTGAAATGTATTTGTCAATAATGGATTATAGAATTTAAATTATCAGAACATATTTCGAATATTTCCCACGCGGATTTAAACAATGACAGTGAATTTTTTTGGAACTGTTGATAATCACTGAAGTTTTTAAAAAGATAGTAGATAGTCTTGAGATTGCAACTTGTGTAGTGTCGTTCAACTCTATGTAGTAGATGTTTGGAGCCGTACTTCTACGTAGTACACTTCTTATGGACCTCCCAAAGGCTCAGCTCGTTCAGGCTAAAGATGTCCCACTAACATCCACATTATTTTCACGATTCGCTGTTTTTTTTTTAAAAAAAAGGAAACAATAGAAAAGCTGACCCCCAGTATCAAATCACTGTCTCTGTATATTTATATTATGCTAAGACTCCCCATTAATTGACGGATAAAATTAATGCTTTGAAGTGCTGAATTTTTTTGTTTTTTTGTTTCTGGCATTGACAGTTGTATATGCTGTCGAAAAGGCATGTTAAGTTTGTAAACATCCCACCAGAGTCCAGTAGGACATGGTAACGAAGTACCACCACACAGCGAGAGTTTCACGAATGCGTAGAGAAAAATAGCACGCAAAAGCATTTCTCATTACTAAGAATCTCCTAGCCTGTTGACGACGGTCGTGAGATGAAATTTCTTTTTGTAAGTGTGATGTGCCTGGGTTATCGTTAGTTTTATTTTCTTGCAAATAACTACTGTATATCATGAGTCTGAAAACAGTACAACAGTAGTTCAGTGTGTACTTAATTAGTACAAAATTTGACACATGAGCTTAGGATGGAAGTGGAGGAACCTGTTGCGCCTAAACCTGATCAAAACATCAACCAAGACAGTGGCGGCTGGTGCAAAAGTTTGTCAGTGTGCTGCAATGTAACTTTTGACTTACAATGGTAGTAAACGTAACTTAACTCAGTATATTAATTTTCTGTATATAAATTGTATTGTTTGAATATATTTAGAGCTTATAATTAATAGTTTAACTTTGTGGGGAATAAAATAAAAAGGAAATGTAGGTAACAGCAGGGACCGAACCCGAGTTACCTAAATGCCAATCAGAGCACTAGACCACTCAGACAAAGCGCTATTACAAAACAGCTGCTAATAAATCCATCGTACTCTACGCTTCCACAATACACTACACGCAATTTTTTACTGAACTGGTACTGTGAGCAACGTAGTACTCGTTGTGGCGGAAGGGGTGACGTCACTTCAGAGCATGTCCGGGTCCACGATAAAGACAGGCCGTGGCGCGTACGTCACGAAGATAGGCCTGAGCTCACACGCTCGCTTAACTCAAGCGGGAAAAATGAGTTTCTAAACCTGTTAACTCGCAACTGGGTGTGTACGTACTAACGAGAATTGCGTCTTCTGATGGAATCTGCTATTACGAAGTCTTACTGATTACTAGTCATACAACAAAATTTAAAATCAATTCTCGACATAAATACTATAACGTTTTTTTTAGTCTCTTTCTGCATAACAGACCTCATTTCATAGAAGATGTGGTGCCTTATGCAACTGATAACCATTTTGGCATGATTTTAACTGTGTTGTACTCCAGTACAGCCGTAACAAATTACTAGTAGGCTTATGGGCTTCCTACCATTGCAGGACTAAATGGTTCAAATGGCTCTGAGCACTATGGGACTTAACATCTATGGTCATCAGTCCCGTAGAACTTAGAACTACTTAAACCTAACCAACCTAAGGACATCACACAACACCCAGTCGTCACGAGGCAGAGAAAATCCCTGACCCCGCCGGGAATCGAACCCGGGAACCCGATTGCAGGACTAATAACAGTAAGATTCCATAATAGTGGATACCAACCAGTAGAAGATGCAATTCTAGTTTGTACGTGCACGCCTAGTTACGAGTTAACACGTGCAGAAACGTAGTTTGTCTGCTGAGCTGAGCGAGCGTAGCCCACCTTCGTGACGTACGCGCCGCGGCCAGTCTTTTTCGTACGTCTTTCTCGTAGGCCTCGAGGGCATGCTCAGTCAAAAGCAGCTGCGTTCCTTGTTTGGGTTATCGTACCGTGACTGCCCATGATTCCAACACTCGACACTGGTTTCTAGTTAGTGCGGACAGAGTTCTACAAAATATGTTTTTGTACGTTTCATGTGCACGCCAGCATGCAGGTACTTGCGGGCACGACGTAACAGACACGCCTATACGCAACGTAACAACAATATCCAGAGGATGGACGGAGATACCCTCAGTGACAGCGAAAACAGTGACACTGCAGAGTAACAGGAGGAGGAAGACGAGATGTGACAGTAAATAAGCTTAAGGTGCTGGTGATCCAGCCAATCATCATCATTCAAGAGTTCCAGTTTCCAGGTACTGGTAATGAGCCTCTTCCACTTCGTCCTGTCCAGATACGCCTGTCCACGGAGAACATCATCCACTGTCCATCCTCTGGTCAGTAGGTCAGCCTTGATCAAGTCCATCCATCGAGTTTGAGGTCCTCCTCGGGTCTTTTCCCGTCCTCCTGTCTTTCCAAATTTATTTTGGCTGTTCTAGTTGACGCCATTTTCATCACATGCCCGTACCAACGAAGTCTAGATGCGCCAATTCGATCTAATAGGGATGTCTTTACTCCGGCTTCTTTCCTCGCTTCCTCATTCCTTAACTTGTCCATCCTGGTCTTCTGGTTTGTGGATGTAAGAAATTTCGTCTCCGCCGCTTGCAGCCTTGATGATTCTCTTTTTGTGAGGGTGCATGTTTCAATACCATAGGTCAATATTGGTATGAAATAGCTATTAGACATCATCAGTTTGGCTAGTCTTGGATTCCAGTCATCCGTTAAAGGTGATCTTACTTGTTGGTAGAATTCAAATCCTTTTTTCACTATGTTGGTGATTTCATTTCTGACCAAGTTATCACCGAAAATTACACTTCCGAGGTAAGTAAAACTGTTGACACGCTCTAGTTGGTGGTCTCCTAGTTTTATACTTGCTGGTTGCCCATCTCCGGTGACTGCCATCACCACTCCATCGGCCTTGATGATGTTGAGGTTATACACTCCTGGAAATTGAAATAAGAACACCGTGAATTCATTGTCCCAGGAAGTGGAAACTTTATTGACACATTCCTGGGGTCAGATACATCACATGATCACACTGACAGAACCACAGGCACATAGACACAGGCAACAGAGCATGCACAATGTCGGCACTAGTACAGTGTATATCCACCTTTCGCAGCAATGCAGGCTGCTATTCTCCCATGGAGACGATCGTAGAGATGCTGGATGTAGTCCTGTGGAATGGCTTGCCATGCCATTTCCACCTGGCGCCTCAGTTGGACCAGCGTTCGTGCTGGACGTGCAGACCGCGTGAGACGACGCTTCATCCAGTCCCAAACATGCTCAATGGGGGACAGATCCGGAGATCTTACTGGCCAGGGTAGTTGACTTACACCTTCTAGAGCACGTTGGGTGGCACGGGATACATGCGGACGTGCATTGTCCTGTTGGAACAGCAAGTTCCCTTGCCGGTCTAGGAATGGTAGAACAATGGGTTCGATGACGGTTTGGATGTACCGTGCACTATTCAGTGTCCCCTCGACGATCACCAGTGGTGTACGGAGATCGCTCCCCACACCATGATGCCGGGTGTTGGCCCTGTGTGCCTCGGTCGTATGCAGTCCTGATTGTGGCGCTCACCTGCACGGCGCCAAACACGCATACGACCATCATTGGCACCAAGGCAGAAGCGACTCTCATCGCTGAAGACGACACGTCTCCATTCGTCCCTCCATTCACGCCTGTCGCGACACCACTGGAGGCGGGCTGCACGATGTTGGGGCGTGAGCGGAAGACGGCCTAACGGTGTGCGGGACCGTAGCCCAGCTTCTTGGAGACGGTTGCGAATGGTCCTCGCCGATACCCCAGGAGCAACAGTGTCCCTAATTTGCTGGGAAGTGGCGGTGCGGTCCCCTACGGCACTGCGTAGGATCCTACGGTCTTGGCGTGCATCCGTGCGTCGCTGCGGTCCAGTCCCAGGTCGACGGGCACGTGCACCTTCCGCTGACCACTGGCGACAACATCGATGTACTGTGGAGACCTCACGCCCCACGTGTTGAGCAATTCGGTGGTACGTCCACCCGGCCTCCCGCATGCCCACTATACGCCCTCGCTCAGAGTCCGTCAACTGCACATACGGTTCACGTCCACGCTGTCGCGGCATGCTACCAGTGTTAAAGACTGCGATGGAGCTCCGTATGCCATGGCAAACTGGCTGACACTGACGGCGGCGGTGTACAAATGCTGCGCAGCTAGCGCCATTCGACGGCCAACACCGCGGTTCCTGGTGTGTCCGCTGTGCCGTGCGTGTGATCATTGCTTGTACAGCCCTCTCGCAGTGTCTGGAGCAAGTATGGTGGGTCTGACACACCAGTGTCAATGTGTTCTTTTTTCCATTTCCAGGAGTGTATTTCTGGAACTGAGATTTCCATTCATCAAGTCTGATCTGTGCTTCCTCTGTAGTTTCACCCCAAATCATTATGTCATCACCAAAGGCAAATGCATTCAGTTCACCTGACTTCTCCTTGAAGTTCTTCATTATGGTACCCATAACAGTTATGAATAGTAGTGGGGACAGTGCACTTCCTTGCTGAACTCGACTCTTGGTCTTAAACCGTGACGATCGTCCTTCCCCAATTTGTACACAGCTAGTACAACATTTGTACAACATCTGAATTTTTTTATTAGTCCTTCAGGGACATTGTTTTTCCTCAAGCATTCCCAGATCGTATCTCTTATAACACTATCATAGACTTTTTCTAAATCCAGAAAGGTTCTTGCCTTTCTCCCAGTACTTTTCTATCAACATGCGGATGCTAAAAATTAGATCTTTTGTTGATCTATTACTTCTGAAGCCATATTTTTCCTCCTCCAGCTGTGGTTCTATGGTAGTTCTCAGTCTCTTTTCTATGATGTTCTCAGGTATTTTCAGCCCATGAGACAATAGGGTTATTCCTCTATAGTTGGTGGGTATCTGCCTGCTGCCTTTCTTAATCAGGGGAATTATTACACCCTTTCTCCAATCCACAGGTATTGTGTTATCTGGCCCATATGGCATTGAGTACTCGCTGCAGCCATTGTATGCCTTGAATACCTGCTGCCTTCATCATGTCTGTGTTCACTTCATATGCAACTGAAGATTTTCCTGTAGGCGTAGATTTTAAGGCTGCTTCTGTTTCTGTCCAGGTGATGGGAGGTTTCCCATTGTAATTGTGGACTTCCAGTTCTGTATTTGGTCCTTCAACTGATCTATTAAATAGGTGGTCAAAATGGTTTTTCAGGACTTCTCTCATGTAACTTTGTGTCCTAACCAGATTTCCATTTTTATGTTCAGGTGCTTTTATGGTATTCATTGGTTTCCTTTTACTTTTGATAATCTTATAAAACAGTTTCTTATTTTCTCTACTGTCCTCCCCCAATTTATGAGTGAATATCTTCCAAGAGTTGGTCTTTTCTTCTGCGACCGTTCTTTTAACTTCCAGTTTCTTGATTTGGTACATTTGTTCCAGGTTTATGATCTTTGCCTCATCTTTGCGATCTAGCAAAGAAATCACCAAATTCTGTACACAGACGAGCACCTAAAGTTAATACATAGGGTAAGCAATACATAGGATTAGGAATAAATAGGATTAGTAATACATTCCTATACTACTAACCAAGATTTTTTTACGACTGGTGGTCAACAACAGCTGGACGAAACCCTTGCGAGGTATTCAGTGTCACTAACAATCGGAGATCGTGCTAACAAATCTCTCCACTATCCTGTTTCTATATTCTTGTGAAAAAACAACAACGTCTTATTCATATTTCTGCCTTAAATTACTGTTTCTTTAAAGAGTATTATTATTTGTAAAATATTGTAGATAAAAACGAGAGAAAAGAAAACTGCAAAAAAAATGAAAACCGAAAACTGTAAGATGTACGATCTGTTTTGAAACATCAGGTCTATAATTTGGCAATAAATAAATGAATAATAATAATGAATATCATCATGCATTCGAAGAGAAATGGCGTAATTTTAGTCCAGTTTCAGGATCGAAGAGAAATGGCATAATTTCGTAATTTTAGTGCAACATCTAAATTGTTCTGTAGCACATTATCACCTGATAACTGGCCACCTCTGAATCAAAAATAAAACATTGCAAATACAGGCACAAATACATAGATAATTTCAACGGCGGAAGATACATTAACATGTTTAACCACCGCCTTCTACTTTCCCGACACTTTAGCACAACGAAATGTACTGAAAATGATGTGTTTTGGAGAGTTCTTTAATTTGGTAAATCACTTAAATTGGATACTTTCATAATATGCAAATGTAAATATGAATACCAACAAATACAGCATCACAAGTACTTAAACCAACGTGGGGGCTACCTCTTTGCTTCCGCCAGCCAATCACTCGGGCGTGACGTCACGGGATGGTGCCTAAAGTGTTTCGTCGCGTTTAGTCGTAAACATGAAGCCAACACACACCGTATTAAAATTCTCTCCAAGACGCGTCGTTTCTAGTACGGTTTGTTGTGGTTGTGTCAAAGAAAGATAACGTCGGCGGCTAAATATGCCAACTATAGAGTCAGTTTTGATGTTATTTAGTAGATCATTATGAAAAACATAGGAGACACTGTTTACACACTTTTTATAGAGACCTGGCACCATATTTACGATCCGCAGTCACGAGCCACACCTGTTTGGCTGGATACTGTACTGCAGCGCTGATGCGAGCTGGAGCTGCGGCGTGCGGCGACTGGAGTGAAGGCCGGTTCCCACTAGGGCTGCCGCGCGTCAAAACGGCGCGTCAGCGGGGTGGTTGCCATGGAAACGGCGTCAGCGGCAAGGCGCGGCGGGCTCTGCGTCGCGGTTTGCCCATGTCGAACCGCTTCCGCTGCCGCGTGACGCGCTCCAGGTGCGCGCCGCCAATCACAGAACGCGCTGAGCGTGACGTCAGGTACGCCACCCCGGGCCACATGAACTTCCGCCGAAGCGCTGGCGCGGACGCGGCGGCAGCTATGAAAAACATATCATCCGATTCCAAGGAAACTATTCGGTAGAAAAATTTGATTCTTGGGCATGTTATAGCCTGATATCTTCTCTCGATAAAGGACCGAATTTCTTTTCGTTATTCGTCGTAGTTACTTGCTGTATCGCATTTACGTAAACCTTTACACGAAATTTTAAAGAGTGTGCAGAGGTGAAAACGCATTGCGTGGACTTTGCGTACAGTTCATTTTATGTTATACATTATTGCATATGAAATTTAGTAAACATATCGAAATTGTTTTTAAAGCTGAGAGCAGATCGATAGCTATCACCGTTCTCGAGATATTGGATGATATGTCGGCGGACGGGCTGTGCGGTGACCGCGCTAGGCTCGCTTGCGACGCGACCGATACTTCGTCCTGCTCGTCGTAAACCACGTGGTTGTATCAACCGCAAATTTCGTAAACGTTTCAAGAAATCGAAACGTGTCTTTTTGCAAACGATAACTTGTGAAAAGTCATGTATTTCGTCGCATGATAAATATCCTAAATCTGTTTATCTAACGAGATATGAAAGTAACTACAGTTTTTCAGAAGGGATAGATGAATTTTTTTAGACGGCATTAATAGCATGTCGAATGAGAAGTTAAACCGAAACTAATTTTCTGGTATGTCATAAGATGTAATTTACTAAATATGTAGAGCTATTATTTCCTTTCTTTTTTCTTTATCCAGTGTACTTTACTGATTCAAGACGCGTTTCGCCTTTTACTTTAAGGCATCTTCGGTGGAATCTAGAATGATTCAGTTTTGTTTTGATATGTGATACTTGCAGATTATAAAACAGTTAACATCTATTTTTACGTGAATGACTGATTACTTACAGTGAATCGAGTTTTTGGCGGACATATACGTTTCCCCTCACCTGGTCACATGCTGGAGGTTGAACTAAAACTTAGATTATGGAACATAAGCACATTTTCATGTTCGCTCTTTTTTCTTCTGTCACTAGCAGTAGACGTTTTACTGAAAACTCTGATTTGACGTCGTAACTACAGTGTGTTCACCTCATGTCCCTTCCTGTCTGGTTTGTTTATGTACATGTTTCCAAACGGCAGAATTATATGCTGAAAACTAATGTTTGTTTATTTTCGTTCTCCTTATATCTGTATGTTTGTGTGGCTAGCCGGTGATAGTTATAGAAAGTTGAAAGTGAATCCAGTAGTTGTCAGACAGTGGTTGAAAGATTTCGTGTTCAGCTGATTTCAGTTTTGGTTTAAATGTTTTGTGGAGGAGTGCATGGAAGAGTAAATTCACTGCTTACATTAATAGATAAAATAGTAGAATAGTATTTCAACAGATGATTATTATCAGAATAGTATCACCCAACCCCTTTGTCCTCACTCTTTGACACCCCATAATACGTCCTGTCAACTGACCCTTATTGTTGTCAAAGTTGTGCCGTAATTTCCTCTTCCTCCTCTATTTAATTCCGTACCTCTTCTTTAGTCACACGATCCTCGTATCTAATGTTCAGCATTCTTATGAATCACCACGTTTTGAAAGCGTCCATTGTCTTCTTGACAGAACTGTTCATCGTCCATGTTTCACTTACGTACAAGGCTGCACTCCACACAAATATCTTTGTAAATTAGTATCAAACCATTAGAATTTATATTCGGCGTGAACAAATTTTCTTTTTCAGAACGCTTTTCTTGCTATTGACAGTCTTCAGTCAGGTTTGCGTCTGCACCAGGAAATGCCTTACAATTTAAAATGTGGCTTCGAAAACTGTTCGAAATATATATTATTCTTTCGTGATTCTTAAGCAAGGTGCTGGCGATGATTACATTATGCTCTGTTGGAAATTCTATCAGGTGGCTTCCACTTTCATCCCTTCCACCTAGCCTTTGTGTTCTTACTGTTTCGTGTACCTGCTACCGTACCACATTTTAAATTTTTGTCTCGCTTAACTATCTGAATAATTTCTTTTGTCGTACATTGTTTCAATGTGTTAGGAGATAGTGAACAATCGTGAACGGTAGTCATGAAATCTGTTCATGGTGAAATGATAAAACATGAATAATGAAATATGTGAAAGAGTACATTGTACAGAAAATGAAAAATTGGTATGTCTTCACCCAACTTCGTCTTTCCTTCATGTAGGTGTAAGATATAGTTAATCAAACGCACCGCGCGTTTCAGTGGGTCCTGCCCCGTATCTCAGTGGCTGTCCGTCATTGGCTACCGCTAACGTCTGCCGCTTCCAGATGGGAACGCCAATTCCGCGAGCCGCCGCATCAACTCGGAAAACGCTTACCGCTGCCGTTGCCGCACGCCGCGCTGCCGCGCTCTAGTGGGAACCGGCCTTGACGCGTGTTGCATCCGCTCCTCAACCACCACCAGCTGCCCAAGACGCCCGGCGGCGGCAGGCCAGCGGGGGCGGCCAAGGGGGAGGCTGCGGCGGCAGTGGGGGCGGCGAAGGGGGCGGTGGGGGCGGCCGGCACCGGCACGCCGAGAGTCTGTAGCGGCGGCGGCGCGCGTCGTGCGCTCGCTGGCCAACGACACCTACATGTTCCGCCAGCGAGGCACGTGGCAGACACGTGGCGCCGCCACGCGCCGGCCGGCCTCCCCGTGAACTAACGCGCAGGACGCGGAAAACGACCTCCACAGGCCGCAGACGACTCTGAAGCTGAACTCTTAGTAACAAACTCTATACTCTAAAGCCTGTCCAGGATCTGAGCTGGTTGTGCTATATATACAAATTCTGTGTTAAGAATGATGCGCTGCTAGTCACTGTATCTATCACATGTTCCTACTTTCTTTAGAATGAAAATTGAAATATCTGACTTTCGGAACAGGATTCGGCTTTGGCTTGTGAAGATCATTCTTTCTAGCAGAGCACACCTCTGAACAAGCCGACAACATTGAAATGATGATTACTGTAAATTTTGTAGGGGGATAGAAAAATGCGCTGTTCCCGGTATGCATTTTAATTGCAGTTTCTAAAATTAAAACTCTGGAAAAACTTGTGTTGTTTCTGCACTAAACATTATGTTTGCAGAAATTAGATGGCTCTCGCCCGCATCTCGTGGTCGTGCGGTAGCGTTCTCGCTTCCCACGCCCGGGTTCCCGGGTTCGATTCCCGGCGGGTCAGGGATTTTCTCTGCCTCGTGATGGCTGGGTGTTGTGTGCTGTCCTTAGGTTAGTTAGGTTTAAGTAGTTCTAAGAGCTAGGGGACTGATGACCGTAGCAGTTAAGTCCCATAGTGCTCAGAGCCATTTGAGCCATTAGATGGCTCAAAGCATCACCCAATCTGTATTTTCTGGATGAAAAATAAACACGGAAACATTACAAAATATGGGACATTTTCGACACTTCTATGAAAACACTTGACAAAAATAACATCTCATCCAAAGCATCTCCGTACTGAGTCACTGGCAGAGATATCTGTAACATCAGAGGAAATTCTGTACCGTACAATATCTTCAACAATTTTCTTCAAATCCCTCAATGTTTTTTACTCATTACTCTTAATAAGTCCACATCTTTCACTGGCCCTGGATGGACAGATTACGTCACATCTTATATATCAAAACAACTACTAAAACTAAGATACAGAGAAGAAGCAATACATACTGATGTTGTACACTGTGGTTATAAACTCCACTTTACTGCTCTTACATGTTTCCAGTTTGTAGCTTCACATGTGATGGTATTATGTTGACCCATCTACAGTTCCACTTGAATAGAAAAATCCATTTATAGAGTGTAGTGGCTGTTGCTTGAGCACACGACTAGGCGGCAATATTTGAACATCCGGTGGTAGGTGGTTGAATATCTTCAGGGCTGCCGTGAGAAAACTGTCCAGTGTCTTACTTAGGTGACAGCTTGGAATATCAATGTTGGCCTTATTTAGTGTCATAGTTGTGAATCTTTTGTCACTTGCAAAAGAATGCTCGATTTTCTTTTACATAGACAAAAGAGTTGAAAACATACTGACTAAATATTGTCATTATTCCCAACTGCTTCAGAATGGATCTACAGTGGAAAAATATCTTGCTTGAAGATATTTTATTAGTGACTTCTTTTGTTGCGGCAATATGTTTTTATTTCCAGTAGTGTCCCCTCCAGGAGCCATTCATATGAAACAGTGCATAATACATTATAATTAAGTACTGGTCTGTTATCACACATTTGATCTTCCTGTGTTCGTCCACATCTGCTTATTGTTAATTGTGAGTTTGACACTATTGACATTTGCTGTGGGTCCACAGTCACCAAGGACGCATAATATCTTTTGGGTTTTATCTTCATTTAATTTCATTTCGTTTTCTTTGAACCACTTTTTATGTGCTTCAAACAAAGTTGAGCAACCTTTAGTGCCTCAGCGCAGTTTCTACTCTTAGTCATTAATGTATCACCTACAAAGAACAGGCTATGACCATCACAACTTAACTCAGTGACAAACATTAAAAGAGCAGAGGCCCATATACAGAGCCCTGGGTTACACCATCTTCAAGTGGCATTTCATTAGACATCACTCCCTGGATTCAAACGCTCTGCCATCTGTCTCTTAGCTAAGATGACAAGTTCTCAAAAATGATACTCTTTATACCATAAGGTTTTAATTTTTCCAGCATTATATTACACTTAGATCACAAAGAATTAAAGCCACGCAGTTCTGCCTCCAAATGCATCCATTATTTTGGTTATCATGCCGATCGTTGCAATAAATATAGATTTCCCACTTCTAAATCCATCTTGGTTATCTGCGAAGAAGTTTCTCCCTTCAAAATAATTTCTTCATTATAGTTCCAATCGCTTTTGCTAGTATAGGTATTACAGAAATTGGTCTATAGCTGGATGGACTGTTAGGATCATCTTTTTATACACTAACACTGGCTTTCTCAATTTTAAGAAGTCTGTATTAGTATCAACCTGAAAGCATTGGTTATTGGCAGCATTAAAAGGTTCAGCAATATCAGGTACAGTATCCTTAGCCCCAAAGGCCAACAAAGATGGTTAGGAAGCCCGATATTTTGTGGTGGTTTTTGCTTGATACAGAACTACCAGTACTATTTGAGAGTGATCAATTAAATAATATCATCTGCAGTATCATTGTTCTTCTCAGTCCTGGGCTAGTGGAGCAGATTTTCATATATTCATAAAATCAGCATTAGATTTGTCACATATGTATTCAACCATCTTCTCCAAAACCTTCAGTGTTTGTTACCCACTGGAGCAGAAGGGTAACACAGATAACTAGGAAGTGTAACGTTTTGCGGTTGCTGTGGCTTGTGTGAATCATGTGGAAAATTTTATGCATTTAGAAGCAAAAATTCAGCTTTCTATCAGGCCTCTGTTGTCTTGCCCATTAATACCATAGCTAACAGACTTCTTTTGTTGTAGTCTAATGTATCCTAACTGAAAAACCTTGGGGAGTCAGATTACATATTTTGAAACCCATTGAATTGTTGATTCATTATGGCTTCTCTTCCATATCATAATTTCCTTAGGTTTTTTCCATTTCGTACCAGAATCTCATTAATAAATAAATGGCCTTCAGTGACAAACTAATGAATTATCTTGTTGAACACCCACAGTCATATAAAACCAGAATAGAATCATTGTGTATAAGGTTTGAAAAATAAGCGAAAAGATTTGTTACTGCAGAATGTACAAACTCATTCATATATTTGAACAACAATCTGCAACTTCATTGGCTGCTTTCTTGGTGTCCCCCTTCATTAGTGAAGCGAAAAGAACTCAGATTTGTGATTCCGTCTACCAACTGGAGCAGAAACCACATGAGCTGCTAGCTTGTTTCTACAGTCGTTCCAGTTTCCTATGGTCCTACATCTTCTAGATGAGACACCAGACTAGTGTACGATCTACATTCATTGTATGCTGACCCTGGACAAGTCAATTACTGCCATAAAATAAGTTAAGAACAATTCTAGACTTAAGTGATTTCTGCAATCATCGATTCAAAGGTTTGACATGCATAGTCATCAGTATTTTCTATGCTGTCTGTACACAGAAACAAAAGCGTCTATAGTATGATTAAAACTACTTGCTAGTTGATACGTCAAGCCTTGGAACTTAGTTTCTGAAGTCATAGTTCTCAAAATCATACACAAACAGTCTGCCATTGCTAAATTGCCACAGCGGATTGTCACTACACTTGCAGTTTTTGAGTAATGCTGAGTGCACACAAAATCTGTTATTGGGCACTGCTGACCACTCATTTAACTGTCAGTGCAGAGTGTAAGCATGCATTCTGCTAATGATGGCAACGTATTTCCTGTTGTCAGAGCTTTAGTTCAGGCATAACGGGAGTGTCAAAATGTTAATGCAGTAGCACTAAGTGACAAACGTGAAGTAGAAATAATTTTAAACAGAATTTAGTTACATGATGGTATGTTTGCCTTCACTGGCATATTTAGTAATCTAGGAATGCCCACACAAGGCTGCTTAGTTCCCCAAACAGAAGTTATTTTGCAATCTGCAGGCTGTACCACTTACTGATGACTCCAAAGTCTCTTCAGGAAACTTCCCCTAAGCAGGGCTCAGCTTGCTGCTTACTTTGGAGAGAAATTATACAAATGTAGAATCATATTAATTGTAGTTTCCAGAAGGGTAAATGGTTTGACAATAGAGAGGGTGTGATACAAATAACCCATAGTCCTGATTACAATTGCAATAAACATATCAATAGTGCCAATTGTATAATGGTATGTTCAGAATTTTATGATTTGAATTCACTAATCAAAGAAATTATAAATACATGTACCATAGCTATTTGAAACTTACCTTCATATCTAGTTTATTTTGAAAGCCAGCAATTTGTGGCAGAAAAATGAATACGTTAAGGTTTGAAGCAGTATCACACTCAAACTGCAGGTAACCTAGACAAGGTTCAGATACAAGGGAAATGGTGTATTTAATGATTTCGTAAAAGTGTCTCATTTATGACAGGTTAGCTTGCTTTTGAAAATTGCTATCATGACAATACTTCCCTGTGCAGCTTCAGGTAAGAAAGACTTTGCAATTTACCATGAGACAGAACTGAACTGTGTAAAGATGCTTGAAGAGTGATCATGGATTGACCGCCACGTGAATACGAAAAAAAACACATTTTGCAGCAAAAAAGTAACCATCACTGTGAAAAGAATTCCCTTCAGTTTGTAATGTAAACAGAACACCTTTTTTCTTTCTACTTATCAACTATGAATTATTGTGTTGTAATATCTCTCTTTCAGTAGCTCATAAGTATCATTCCACATCTCTGTACATTATAATTCCTTTACCTCAATTTTCAAAATGTTCTTTTTTAAAAAGTCATTTGCTAAACAATGGGAACATTAATTCCAGTTTTTTCTGCAGTTTATTCACTCACTGGATGACTGACTACAACTTATTTTCGAAGAGCACTACTTTTACTCTGTTCATTGGGATGTTAGTGTTCAGCATTGATCCATTTTGACAACATATTATTCCAAAGGATATGAAGGACTACAATAATAATTAGAAATACAATTAAAAAGAAGATACTTCAAAAATGATAAATGTTCACTATTGTACGACTATGCGAACTCTCTCATTCTATACTTTGATGTACAATTATGTTGTTGTTTTCTGGCAGTTATTTGATGTGATAAATGGACAACAAAAATGTATATTCAACCTCTGTTGGCCCATCACGGCCAGGGGACATCGGCTGGTTAATACTATTTAAATTATGTTCCTACCCAAATTCGAAACAGTTAACTCGACATATTCACTGTGTGTATAACGTGAGGAAAGGTAAGAAAAGTGCATCAGCTCAATTGTGTGTTGTACATAGAAGAAAAATAAACAATAAAGTAATATTGATGTGAACTGTAACATGCTGGAAGAACGTAACCTGGTCCAGACTCTGAATGGTTGTTATTATGGAATCTTAATATTTGGATTTTACTATTCACGTACTAATAATGTCACTGAACTGTATGGACCCACAAAAATGGAAAAAAAACTGTAGAAAAAAGGTTGCTAGATAAATAAATTAAAAAATAATTCTAAAATAAAGTGCTCCATGTGAGAAGTTACATGGCCTATATTACAGTCATGATTTAGTTTTAATCAAGATAGACTGTGATAATATTTGTAAATAAGATTAACAATTCTTTATGCATTAAACAATCACCACTGAACTGAAAACATGAAACTGCCAATTTGACTCCTTTAGTATCTTCTATACTAAAGTTAACAAGGCAATAAATTTTGTTTCATTATGCATGCTATCATTATTCCTAAAACCAACTACATTCTTTGGAAGAATAACAGCTGACTCATGGTAAAAATCAATGTCTCAGTTGAAGAATTTTTCCCACAATTCTCTCAAGCATATCACATTGTTATTACTGCTCTCTAGCTAATTTTTGATTATGAATGTAGTAGCAGCTTCTTATTAATATCATTTCTTATTAACGTCAGCAGTTCAGTGTCACAATATAGTGAAGTCACAATGACAAGAGGTTATTGTATAACTACATAAAAGTCAAATGACATTAGCACTTCCTACTTGTAACATTATTGATGATTACATACAGTGTGTGACCTGCCACTGCACACAAATCTCTCATGAACGTAGAAACAGCTTCTTATTAATTGCACGTCTTATTAATGTCAGTAGTTCAGCATCACAATATGGTGAATTCACAATGACAAGTGTTTATTGTATAACTACATAAAATTCAAATGACATCAGCAGTTCCTACTTGTAACATTAATGATGATTGCATACAGTGTGTGACATGCCACTGCACACAAATCTCGCATTATTTTCATCATTATCAAAATTGTTAAAATGATGGTAACTGAGTTTTGGGGGTATGGTGCTAATTTCTGTGACCTACCTTAATGCTGTTAAACCATTTTATTTCTCAGTATAATAATACACGTATAGACACGTACATAGACAAAGTAGTTACAAAATCAATTTATATAATAAATGGGTAGTTTGTCTCTTGAGGAGGTGGCATTCTCATATGGGATGACTATCCAAAACATCACTTTCTGCTGTACCTCTCCCAGCCCACCGATGTTCATGGCTGCGCAAAGCTTCTGGAATGCCAGGAATTTTTCAAACTGGAGGGTGGTGCCCAGCCAGCTGCCCAATGGAATGTCAAGGCCAACCCCACATACCTGCACCCCATGTGTTGTAGGGACATCACAGTAGCCAACAGGAGTACCAGCCAAGAAGCAGAAGCAATTTCTGACAGGAGTTCAGTGTCAAGGGCTTCAAAGGCACCAATTCTGGTACACAATCTTGCTTTTTGCGGGTTATGAAAAAACTTTCAGTTAATACATTCTACCAAATTATAAAACACCCTATAAAGAAAAGTAACAAACTTCTAACACGAAACAATGGAAAGTCTTGGTTAGAATATCAACAATATTATGAAAAGATTGCTACTCATCATAAAGATTACATGTTGAGATGCAGACAGATGCAACAAAAAGATTGTTAGACACTTAGGTTTCAGCCAAAGGCTTCTTCAGAAAGGAAACTAAAACACACACACATTCACACAAGTAACTGCACCTCATGCATACGTGACCACTCTCTCTGAACGCTGCAGCTGGAATGCAAAGGCGTAATGTCAGGCAGAATAAGCAATATGGAATGGGGAAGGGAAGGGGGAGGGTTAGCAGGATCCTGGTGGGTGTGAGGACCCAGCGAGTGCTACCTGACGGAGCATGCAGGGACTAGATGGTGTCCAGGCAAGGTTACCTGGTGTGTTATTGGGAGATTGAGGGGGAGGGCAGGGGAGGATGGGAAGAGGAAAAGGAGATCAGCAGAGAGGGAAAAGACTGGTGGCAATGACATACAGTGGAGCACAGTGAGCGTGGGAGACATGAATCGGGAGGAGGTGACAGGACAGAGAGGGTGAAAACTGTTGGGAGGACTTTGTGAGGACAGTAGGTTACCTTCTGCTGAGGCTGTGATTATTTCAGGAGCAGAGAATGTCTTGCATGGATAACCCCCATCTGAGAAGTTCATAGAAGCTGAAAGTGAGGGAGGCAGAGGGAAAGGGGGGGGTGGAGATCCAGGTGGTCCAGGTTGTGAGGCAGCCATAGAAATCATGAATATTACATTCAACTGCATATGCCACAGGGTGGCACATTTTATTCTTGACCACAGTTTGGCAGTGGCCATTATTCCTGGTAGTCAGCTGGTTGGTAACATACCAATATAAAAAGCTATGCAATGATAGCAGCAGAGCTGGTAAATAACATGGCTGCTTCTGATGGTGTAGGACAAACCTGTGACAGGACTGGAATAGGACATGCTGGGTGGGTGGATTGGGTAGGTCTTTCACCCGGGTCTTCCACAGGGATATGATCTCCATGGCGAGGCACAGAGTTTAGGAGTGGCGTACTGATGGACTAGGATGTTGTGGAGGTTGGGTGAACATCCTAGGTGTTGACTTCTTCCTCTCTGACGGCTCCATTCACACCTCTCTCCACATCAAACCACTGACGACCAACAGTACCTGCATTTCCATAGCTGCCATCCCTTACACACTAAAAAATACCTCCCATACAGCCTGGTCACCTGGGAATGGTGTATCTGCAATGACAAGAACTCTCTTGTCCAGTATGTTGAAGATCTCACAAAGGCCTTCACAGACACGCACTATCCCCCAGATTTTCTGTGCCATATCTCCATACCCCCCCCCCCCCCCAATACCTCCTAACACCCCCAAAAACCAGCTACAAAGGAGTACCCACTTTATCACTTTATTACCTAATACTGCTATGAACTGGAACAACTGAACTACATTCTTCTAAGATCTTCGATTATGTATTATCATGCCCTGAAATGAGGGACATCCTATCCAAGATCCTTCCCACCCTCCTAACGTGGTGTTCTGTCACCGGGATTAAAGTATATTGTGCTAGAGAAAATTGATAGAGGGCAGATTGGAAAAAAGAGTGTAAACTGCATTTACAAACATATTGCAAAGTGCTGAATTTCAATAACAGTAGAGCAGACACATTTTGGTGAAAAAATCCACACAGAATGAAACAAGAGTAATTTGGTGGCATATTCAACAATTGAAGATGTAAACATCAAAACTGTTGGTCACCAAAATAATTTTCCAACAGTGTAAAAATATGTAGAACTGTCAATAAACGAGTGAATACAGATAAATTACAACTGAGTCAGTGGGTTGGAAAAGGGATCATGTCCACGTACATTTGCCGGCAGTAACTGACCTTCATATCTGTATGGATTCTTTGGGACAATAAGGGGTCATATCTCAGCAACAGAAGTGCTTGTTAGATGGGTACTGAGTTAGAGAAGGGGTTATGTCCAGGTAAACAAGTGTATGGCACACCTGTTCAAATAGTGGACCTGTTCCAATAAAAAAGAAGAAACTAGACAATGTATAGAACATTCTACAACACATAACTGATAAGTAGAAAGCATCCTGCAACGGTAGCTGATAGTAGCCAGCAAAGAATGGACAAGCTAAAGATGAAGCATATCCACCATAGTTTGCTTTGCTCTGTTTTGATTGTGGCTGTATTTTGGGTACATTATTCATAATGTTCATAACACTCTCTTTTATTGCTGCAATGGGTATGAATAATATCAGCTTTCATAATGCAATCCTTCCACTGTAAGCAGAATGCTGGCTGCCTCATCACCATCGTCTGGAAAAAGCTTACCTCCAGTACATTCATACTGGATGACTGACCACACTTGGCGGCTAAAGTATGTTGTAATGGCATATTTTGCTTCACCGTGGGGCTAACTGCTACACAGCAACTCAATGACATCATACTTAAACAATCTGTGGAGTAAACAATTTTTTGTGTCTCCTGGAAAATTTATCCTCCCGGGACATGACCCTTTTTCCAATTCACCAATTCAGTTGCAGCAACAAGCAAATATGTCACAGACAGATACTAGCCGACCCGTGTGGCCGAGCAGTTCTAGGCGCTTCAGTCTGCAACCGCGCGACCGCTACGGTCGCAGGTTTGAATCCTGCCTCGGGCATGGATGTGTGTGATGTCCTTAGGTTAGTTAGGTTTGAGTAGTTCTAAGTTCTAGGGGACTGATGACCTCAGATGTTAAGTCCCAAAGAGCTCAGAGCCACTTGAACCTTTTGAGCAGATATTAGTTTCAGAAATGTAATCACAAGGCTACAAAAACCATTAGCTTGCTAGAAGAGGCACTTTTTGGTTATGCTGATCTGTTAACTTGGGTCGTTAATTCTGTATCCTGAGAAAGATAAATATGTTGAAGCAGTAGCCATTGATAAAAATTGTGATAAGCTAATGACCTCTAATTACATCTTTTACAGTCCTAACTTGTCCTATTATTGAGAATGTGTTCTATAATGAAGTACTGCCCCACTTTACTGAGAACGTCTTGCTAATGTCCTCTTAGTTTTCTTTTGTAGCGCAGTTTGTGCTGACAAAGCATTATATGACCTCAGAAATTAAATCCTGGAAGAGCAAACAACACAGATTATACTATTGTTATTTTTTGCGACAACCTGCATCACAGGAGTATTATTACATTTAAATTGGGGGAGTGTGAAATACGGAATACCACAAGGCTTGGTATTGGATCCATTCCTGTTCTTCAATTAAAAGTGAATAACTTCCAAAATACTTCAAATCATCATTTTTAAATGAGGATTTTCAGTAATGACAAGCAATTTGATAAAGGCTAAAATGCAACGATGTGAGACAAAATTCAGTTGATAGTTGAACAGGCCTGCAATTGATCATATCAAATCTCTGGAGATCAATTTCAAATGAGAAATTGTATCTTACTGAAAATATATCCCTTGAGAAAAAATGAAGTGTAGCAGCGAGAAGACATGGTCGGATGTCAATGCCACTTTGCAGATATATACACTATTGACAGATAAGTGAATGATTACAGTTGCAGTTCTCTTTGACAGGTACAATGGCCACCAGAGTCCATTCGTTTGTTCAAGACCAAGACCTTGCTCTGTGTAAGAATAAGGAAGCATTGTTAAACGGCAAATCAGTGCCGGGATATAACCCACAACAGGATGTATTGTGTTATCAGGGCAAGCAGGATAATCTGGCCAAGATTTGTCTTCTGGGAAGCATGGTTCCCGTCATTTTCCATTACTTTCTTAAGACTGTGGTTGGAGGCCATTTTGGAATCGGTAGAATCCTTAGCAAGGTTAGGGAATTTCTTAATTGGTCCATCTTTTACAGGATAAATGGCGTTTGGAGGGGGAAGTGCTGTAACTGTAAAATTCCTAAATCCAATTTCAAGACTCGTAGGGGATTTTTACTATCTTCTGTAAATTATTTCGAGCCCCAGCCATGCACTCGTGACGAAAGTCATTATATCCTGGTCGTGGTTGATGCCTCTTCCAGATTTGTCTGGCTCGTATCCAGTGGCAGGGTGATCGCCGGGTTCATTATTCGCCATTTGTCTGGGATATTTTTCATATTTGGCCCTCCCCGTACCACTGTCACTGGCTACGCTCCTCCCGTCCTCTCACAGAAGCTTAAAAGATTTTGCTACGGCAATGTGATAACTCACTCCACGACTATGCTGAACTGTCTGCAAGCTTCATTTATGGAGAGACTGAATTGCAATCTGAAGGCAGCCTCAATTATTTTCCATTCTCATTCACGCCACAAGTGCGATTATTCAGTACGTGGCATATTTGGCATTTAATTCCGCCAAACATGTAGCCCTTGAAGCTACCTCCACTTCCTTGATGTTTGATCGTCGTCTCATGTTCCCCTTGCCCAACCTGTGATCTGTTAATGACCTGCTCCTTGAGGAAATGACAGCTAGCCTGATTAAGGCGACGAAATACTAGAGTCACACACAAGATGCAGGCTTCCCATTACAACCTTGGGGAAAGCGAGTTTAAAGTGATTGTTAGTGATAAGGTTTCGCCTAAAACCTTGCTCCCAGGGCTCAAGGTAAGGCCCAAATTTCTGATAAATTGACAGCTTACTTTGTAGGACCTCGTGACGTTATCCAGGTTCTTAACCCAGTCACCCTATTGGTACGTAACATTGCTACTGGGAAGTTTTCTGGAGTACATGTCTCCACGATCAAGGGAGGAAGCTAAATTTTCTGTTCGAGATAAATTGGCGGATGGGCTGTGATGAGGTTGTGGTGGGGAAGGATGAGCCGCGGCTCTCGATTCGATATATCGATATATCGCTAGAGGGCCGGTTCGCTATCCTTGCATGCAAAACCGGCTGACTGATTGTACGAGAGAAGTGCGAGAGAGGGTGTGAGTGGTACGTCGGCAACGAGTGAGGCCACGGGGTACAGAGGGGGCGCCACACCGTGAAGAGCAGAGGCAGCGAGGGACTTGGGAGCCGACGCTGCGAGTGGCCGAGGAGGCGGCATGTGCCCTGGTCTGTGGGGCTGCTGCCTCCGTGTTGGCGCGTGTGGCGTCTGGACGCCGATGCCACTGCTGGGAGGAGCCACAACCTTCAGCCGCTAATTTCCATCCAGGACTTCTCGGCATCCTGTGTGGCCAATTCCAGTTCCTGAATCTGGAGAGACGTTTCGTCTGATAAGCACTTATTTACACGTAAAGGACAACGTACTGCGCTGCTTTGAAGTTCTAGTGGAGCATGTTGTTGTTGTTGTTGTGGTCTTCAGTCCTGAGACTGGTTTGATGCAGCTCTCCATGCTACTCTATCCTGTGCAAGCTTCTTCATCTCCCAGTATCTACTGCAACCTACATCCTTCTGAATCTGCTTAGTGTATTCATCTCTTGGTCTCCCTCTACGATTTTTACCCTCCACACTGCCCTCCAATGCTAAATTTGTGATCCCTTGATGCCTCAAAACATGTCCTAGTGGAGCATACGGACAAGAATTCTACAATTTTTTGAGACGTAATAAGCCAGCACTTAAGGCAGCCGATGTTCCAAAGCAGTATAGTATGTGATAGTCAAAATGTTATATACACTCCTGGAAATTGAAATAAGAACACCGTGAATTCATTGTCCCAGGAAGGGGAAACTTTATTGACACATTCCTGGGGTCAGATACATCACATGATCACACTGACAGAACCACAGGCACATAGACACAGGCAACAGAGCATGCACAATGTCGGCACTAGTACAGTGTATATTCACCTTTCGCAGCAATGCAGGCTGCTATTCTCCCATGGAGACGATCGTAGAGATGCTGGATGTAGTCCTGTGGAACGGCTTGCCATGCCATTTCCACCTGGCGCCTCAGTTGGACCAGCGTTCGTGCTGGACGTGCAGACCGCGTGAGACGACGCTTCATCCAGTCCCAAACATGCTCAATGGGGGACAGATCCGGAGATCTTGCTGGCCAGGGTAGTTGACTTACACCTTCTAGAGCACGTTGGGTGGCACGGGATACATGCGGACGTGCATTGTCCTGTTGGAACAGCAAGTTCCCTTGCCGGTCTAGGAATGGTAGAACGATGGGTTCGATGACGGTTTGGATGTACCGTGCACTATTCAGTGTCCCCTCGACGATCACCAGTGGTGTACGGAGATCGCTCCCCACACCATGATGCCGGGTGTTGGCCCTGTGTGCCTCGGTCGTATGCAGTCCTGATTGTGGCGCTCACCTGCACGGCGCCAAACACGCATACGACCATCATTGGCACCAAGGCAGAAGCGACTCTCATCGCTGAAGACGACACGTCTCCATTCGTCCCTCCATTCACGCCTGTCGCGACACCACTGGAGGCGGGCTGCACGATGTTGGGGCGTGAGCGGAAGACGGCCTAACGGTGTGCGGGACCGTAGCCCAGCTTCATGGAGACGGTTGCGAATGGTCCTCGCCGATACCCCAGGAGCAACAGTGTCCCTAATTTGCTGGGAAGTGGCGGTGCGGTCCCCTACGGCACTGCGTAGGATCCTACGGTCTTGGCGTGCATCCGTGCGTCGCTGCGGTCCGGTCCCAGGTCGACGGCCACGTGCACCTTCCGCCGACCACTGGCGACAACATCGATGTACTGTGGAGACCTCACGCCCCACGTGTTGAGCAATTCGGCGTTACGTCCACCCGGCCTCCCGCATGCCCACTATACGCCCTCGCTCAGAGTCCGTCAACTGCACATACGGTTCACGTCCACGCTGTCGCGGCATGCTACCAGTGTTAAAGACTGCGATGGAGCTCCGTATGCCACGGCAAACTGGCTGACACTGACGGCGGCGGTGCACAAATGCTGCGCAGCTAGCGCCATTCGACGGCCAACACCGCGGTTCCTGGTGTGTCCGCTGTGCCGTGGGTGTGATCATTGCTTGTACAGCCCTCTCGCAGTGTCCGGAGCAAGTATGGTGGATCTGACACACCGGTGTCAATGTGTTCTTTTTTCCATTTCCAGGAGTGTATTTCGGACTGTTAGACAGATCGTTGCACCGTCTAAGCCTCATATTCTACCTTGAGTTTAGGGGCGATATTGATGTTCCGGAAACATTGTTAACTGTCTGACTTGTGTCTGAGTTCCCAGTTTCTTGTAACTTAATTTCAAACCATTGTTATTGTGTACGGACAGTATTTATGCGGACCAAAAAAGGAACGTCACTCTCATTTCGCTCAAGTGGAACCGGTTTGTTGCGCATTTGTAATTGTCCATCCTTGTGTTTAACAGTTTGTTGATTTAGAATTTTATCCTACGTCATCTCCCCAGTTCACAGGCGAGAGTTCAGGGCAGGTTTCCGCTGCCCTGGTCGGCCGCGGGTCTGGCGCTGCTGTCTTAGGTACCGACCGACCGCCGTGCCGGTGTTCGAAAAGGCCGAACCACCTCACGTCGGTCTGCTGACACCTTGAGTTCGGAGCTGTAAAACAGTAACAACTTTATTGTATGTATCTTACTTTCTTAAACACATCTGACTTTATTCTGATGGCTCTTACCGTTTAAGTTGGGAGATTACTTCGCACAAACCTGTTGGTATTTAATTAATCATTTAATGAGCGCCATGGCGCGTTTTGATCTAAAATACTTTGTAACCTGAGTTGCTATCAATTAAAGACTTAGTAAGCGCTGTGGGGCATGCTCCTTAATTAAAATTATTAATTCGAAGGTTATTAATAATTTGCTAAGCACCAGGCGCAATTTTTCTAAAATTGCAAATATTATTAAAATTATTTTGAAAAGAAAAGTTGCTATTGACAGATAGTTCAGTAAGCGCTAGCTGCAAGCTTTCTTAAATCTAAACTTTACTGAAATTCTTACTAACATCTGTTTTACAGTGTGTCGTGACGTATTTTTCTTAGCTAAAAAATGTTTACTGTCTAGTTAGAATTTCATGTGGGAAGAAATTTGCTTTTTTTGTGTCCACGCAATCACTGGTTAAACTGGTACAAATAAATTGTCATCATGCAAAATTCAATGTTGATGCTGTTGCTGGGTTAACCCTCCCACTCCACAGTTTTGTGTGTTGACCTGTCCCAATGACAGCCATTTCATTTAGCAATTGTGAAGCATTGCCAGGTTCACTACCCCATGAAACATGAAAACGTTTCTATAAGTCTTTCTCACATTCACAGTCCCAGATTTGCACCTGGAGACCAAAAGTGGAAATAATTTTTTTTCCGACGTAAGTCAGTTCCAAGTAAACGCATTAGAATATCTACCAAGTTTCACTGCCGTACGATAATTACAGTCCACACTGCACTCTACGAGCAGCTGCACTTTAGTTCTAACCATCTGGTATTTTCCACTCAATATTTCCACTGCGTCAGACAAGGAAACATGAACTTCACAAATGTAAGGTACATAGTAACACAAAGAAAATTTGTAGAACTTACTATAGTAATATTGTGCTACAATTAAATTATTTGAATACTTTGGAATTTACTATTAGTGATAGAGTTACTTTGCTTTTATGTATAGGCTTTTAAATTTTATCTACACTACTCGCCATTAAAATTGCTCCGCCAGGAAGAAATGCTGATGATAAACGGGTATTAATTGGACAACGATATTATACTAGAACTGACATGTGATTACATTTTCACGCAATTAGGGTGCATAGATCCTGAAAAATCAGTACCCAGAACAACCACCACCGGCCGTAGTAACCGTCCGTGGGGCCGAGCGGTTCTAGGCGCTTCAGTCTGGAACCGCGCGACCGCTGCGGACGCAGGTTCGAATCCTGCCTCGGGCATGGATGTGTGTGATGTCCTTAAGTTAGTTAGGTTTAAGTAGTTCTAAGTTCTATGGCACTGAAGACCTGAGATGTTAAGTCCCATAGTGCTCAGAGCCATTTGAACCATTTTTTGGTCGTAATAACGGCCTTGATATGCCTGGTGGTGGTTAGTGTTTAACGTCCCGTCGACAACGAGGTCATTAGAGACGGAGCGCAAGCTCGGGTTAGGGAAGGATTGGGAAGGAAATCGGCCGTGCCCTTTCAAAGGAACCATCCCGGCATTTGCCTTAAACGATTTAGGGAAATCACGGAAAACCTAAATCAGGATGGCTGGAGACGGGATTGAACCGTCGTCCTCCCGAATGCGAGTCCAGTGTGCTACCACTGCGCCACCTCGCTCGGTGATATGCCTGGGCATTGAGTCAAACAGAGCCTGGATTCGGAAGATTGCAGCCTCTGGTGTAGACGTCGATCTACTCGCGAAACAGTTATTGTAATCCACTAAACATTGGTAATAATATTTTAAAATACAATGGTTCTGTACCTACAAGAAGAACAATTTTTGAGAAAAAGATATCACAGAACATGTCCCGTTTATTCGATGCAATACATAGTTTACAATATAGCGTCTCTCCAACAGTCCATTCTTTTTTCGTTTGGTGATTGAACTTCATTTTAGTTGGTCTGTGTTAATGAAAGGTAATTTATACATTTTGAAATATACTCTAGTCAATAACCGTTACATTCAAGCATCATAATTCGACCCTTACGCAACTTCTGATGTTATTTATGTCTTTACTGCTATGTTGCTCATTAAATACTGACACAGTAACTGATACACATGTGCATGGACCCCTGTTCACAAATTGTTAGAGGAGTCTTTTGAGTGCACGCTAAGGCGAATGTTACATTCACATTTGACCAAGTGCAATTACGTTGCTTATTGCTAAAGTACTGTCTTTCTCTAACCTTTGTGGGACCATATCTTTTATGTGTAGAGAAATTACTAGCGAGTAGGGCTTACATATTAATATGTTAGGTTGATTTCATAAAACGAGGGTTGTGCATAACAGTACTGAAGTGGTAAGTGTGTACTGGTATATTTTTATAGTTTCTATTTGCGTTCAGTTGGGATGGGCAAATGTTCCTGTGCCTTGCTGCAAAAGGAACTTGTAGTTGTACTGAATGGTCAGATATGTGTTTTTAGCTCATTACGTCCTGCAGAGATTGTTTGTCATGTTGGTGGAATTTAAGATTTTTTGAATGTTTAGTACGAAAGTTATATTTTGGAACTGTGAATGGCTCACGGAAATTGTCAGGATTGGCAAAGTTAGTGATACTGGTAGATGAAGTTTTTCAGATAGTGATGTTTCGGTAGGTGGAACTTGCTGAGTGATACTACTGAGACTGGATTATAATTTCTGATCTTGTGTAATCACTACTAACTTAGTTTCGCATTAAGAAAAAGTTTCTGGTAAATAAATCTGAAACTGCAAGCGTCATTGGAGATCTACACTCCTGGAAATTGAAATAAGAACACCGTGAATTCATTGTCCCAGGAAGGGGAAACTTTATTGACACATTCCTGGGGTCAGATACATCACATGATCACACTGACAGAACCACAGGCACATAGACACAGGCAACAGAGCATGCACAATGTCGGCACTAGTACAGTGTATATCCACCTTTCGCAGCAATGCAGGCTGCTATTCTCCCATGGAGACGATCGTAGAGATGCTGGATGTAGTCCTGTGGAACGGCTTGCCGTGCCATTTCCACCTGGCGCCTCAGTTGGACCAGCGTTCGTGCTGGACGTGCAGACCGCGTGAGACGACGCTTCATCCAGTCCCAAACATCCTCAATGGGGGACAGATCCGGAGATCTTGCTGGCCAGGGTAGTTGACTTACACCTTCTAGAGCACGTTGGGTGGCACGGGATACATGCGGACGTGCATTGTCCTGTTGGAACAGCAAGTTCCCTTGCCGGTCTAGGAATGGTAGAACGATGGGTTCGATGACGGTTTGGATGTACCGTGCACTATTCAGTGTCCCCTCGACGATCACCAGTGGTGTACGGCCAGTGTAGGAGATCGCTCCCCACACCATGATGCCGGGTGTTGGCCCTGTGTGCCTCGGTCGTATGCAGTCCTGATTGTGGCGCTCACCTGCACGGCGCCAAACACGCATACGACCATCATTAGCACCAAGGCAGAAGCGACTCTCATCGCTGAAGACGACACGTCTCCATTCGTCCCTCCATTCACGCCTGTCGCGACACCACCGGAGGCGGGCTGCACGATGTTGGGGCGTGAGCGGAAGACGGCCTAACGGTGTGCGGGACCGTAGCCCAGCTTCATGGAGACGGTTGCGAATGGTCCTCGCCGATACCCCAGGAGCAACAGTGTCCCTAATTTGCTGGGAAGTGGCGGTGCGGTCCCCTACGGCACTGCGTAGGATCCTACGGTCTTGGCGTGCATCCGTGCGTCGCTGCGGTCCGGTCCCAGGTCGACGGGCACGTGCACCTTCCGCCGACCACTGGCGACAACATCGATGTACTGTGGAGACCTCACGCCCCACGTGTTGAGCAATTCGGCGGTACGTCCACCCGGCCTCCCGCATGCCCACTATACGCCCTCGCTCAAAGTCCGTCAACTGCACATACGGTTCACGTCCACGCTGTCGCGGCATGCTACCAGTGTTAAAGACTGCGATGGAGCTCCGTATGCCACGGCAAACTGGCTGACACTGACGGCGGCGGTGCACAAATGCTGCGCAGCTAGCGCCATTCGACGGCCAACACCGCGGTTCCTGGTGTGTCCGCTGTGCCGTGCGTGTGATCATTGCTTGTACAGCCCTCTCGCAGTGTCCGGAGCAAGTATGGTGGGTCTGACACACCGGCGTCAATGTGTTCTTTTTTCCATTTCCAGGAGTGTATATTGATGTCCTGAGTACAAAGATTGTTTCTGGAAATTGTATGAAGTATTGCTGTCTTTGAAATGTACCCAACTGTATGGGATCCTATCCTAAAAAGTCTCCACACTAATTTATTGGAACTGTGTCTGTGCCACTGAGCATTCTTACCGACCTGCAGTTCATCTGTTGCCTGTTGGTGGTTGTAGTACACGTAACGAAACTTTTTACTAGCTTTCTGTTGGCCGTTGTAACACACCAGTTTAATTAGAATTGAGCAGTAGGAGTAAGTATGACTGCCAATTTCATCGTTTTACTTTGCAGTGGTGGAAGTTTCAGCATAGCAGAGTGGAGATTTCGACCAGTCCCCACCCTTCAATCCTTTGGCCCTTCCGCCTCCCCACCCTCACGATGATATTAACTGTGATATTGAAGAGTTGAGTTCATAATTTTCAAATTTTTAAAAATGCTAAATGCGCACATTGTGATACATGGATTTAATGACATCACTAAATTTAGTTCTCCAGAGGAATTGTATTCTGAACTTTGTAAGTGTTGTCAAATGAGCAGGTTAATGTTAGAAATCCAAAGCGTCTCAGACTACTAATACTTATTGCATCCTACCTGTGTCTGATATTACCGTCATGCTAATTTATTACTCTTCCTTTTACCGCGCACCTGCGGAGAAACTAATATTATTTTGTTTTGGGTAGGTGGACTGGATTCAGCTTAGTATAGTTTATGTTACTCCACTCCCTGAGTTATCCCTCTTCAGAAGTTCGTTTGGAAATTTTTATGGTATGAAAGTTCCATGTTACAACAACAGACTGCACTGGACTACAAAGAAATGATAAAACTAAAAAGATTCATAGCACTTGAGGAGGGAAATCTTAGACAATTATAACTGTCAATAACTAGTCGAAAAGAATTGCAAGAGCAGGAGGACAATGTTTGTGGAAGAAGGGAACAATCTGAGTTACATGATAGGCTAGGAGCTGCTCCAAGTCAGACTATAGCGAGTGAGGTCAACAAACAAGTAGTCATGTAACAGCTTTGTAATAGCTTGAACATGAAGTAGATGTATTGAAGGTCAATACAGAAAACAGAATTTCAAGAAACAGAGAATTTTGATGAACTTTCTACTGCTGCAGCCAAACTGGCTGCTAGTTGTAAGCGGAGCTCAGATATACAGCGTGGTCCATTGATAGTGAACGGGCCAAATATCTCACGAAATAAGCATCAAACAAAAAAACTACAAAGAACGAAACTCGTCTAGCTTGAAGGGGGAAACCAGATGGCGCTATGGTTGGCGCGCTAGATGGCGCTGCCATAGGTCAATCGGATATCAAACTTTTTTATTTTTTTAAATAGGAACCCCCATTTTTATTACATATTCGTGTAGTACGTAAAGAAATATGAATGTTTTAGTTGGACCACATTTTTGCTTTGTCATAGATGGCGCTGTAATAGTCACAAACATGTGGCTCACAATTTTAGACGAACAGTTGGTAACAGCTAGGTTTTTTAAATTAAAATACAGAACGTAGGTACGTTTCAGCATTATATTTCGGTTGTTCCAATGTGATACATGTATCTTTGTGAACTTATCTTTTTGTGAGAACGCATGCTGTTACAGTGTGATTACCTGTAAATACCACATTAATGCAATAAATGCTCAAAATTATGTCCGTCAACCTCAATGCATTTGGCAATACGTGTAACGACATTCCTCTCAACAGCGAGCAGTTCGCTTTCCGTAATGTTCTCACATGCATTGACACAGCGCTGACGCATGTTGTCAGGAGTTGTCGGTGGATCACGATAGCAAATATCCTTCAACTTTCCCCACAGAAAGAAATCCGGGGACGTCAGATCCGGTGAAAGTGCGGGCCATGGTATGGTGCTTCGACGACCAATCCACCTGTCATGAAATATGCTATTCAATACTGCTTCAACCGCACGCGAGCTATATGCCGGACATCCATCATGTTGGAAGTACATCGCCGTTCTGTCATGCAGTGAAACATCTTGTAGTAACATCGGTAGAACATTGTGTAGGAAATCAGCATACATTGCACCATTTAGACTGCCATCGATAAAATGGGAGCCAATTATCCTTCCTCCCATAATGCTGCACCATACATTAACCCGCCAAGGTCGCTAATGTTCCACTTGTCGCAGCAATCGTGGATTTTCCGTTGCCCAGTAGTGCGTATTATGCCGGTTTACGTTACCGCTGTTGGTGAATGACGCTTCGTCGCTAAATAGAACGCGTGCAAAAAATCTTCATCGTCCCGTAATTTCTCTTGTGCCCAGTGGCAGAACTGCACACGACGTTCAAAGTCGTCGCCATGCAATTCCTGCTTCATAGAAATATGATATGGGTGCAATCGATGTTGATGTAGCATTCTCAACACAGACGTTTTTGAGATTCCCGATTCTCGTGCAGTTTGTCTGCTGCTGATGTGCGGATTAGCCGCGACAGCAGCTAAATCACCTACTTGGGCATCATCATTTATTGCAGGTTCTGGTTGACGTTACACATGTGGTTGAACACTTCCTGTTTCCTTAAATAACGTAACTATCCGACGAACCGTACGGACACTTGGATGATGACGTCCAGGATACCGAGCAGCATACGTAGCACACGCCCGTTGGGCATTTTGATCAAAATAGCCATACATCAACACGATATCGATCTTTACCGCAATTGGTAAACGGTCCATTTTAACACGGGTAATGTATCATGAAGCAAATATCGTTCGCACCGGCGGAATGTTACGTGATACCAAGTACTTATACGTTTGTGACTATTACAGCGCCATCTATCACAAAGCGAAAAAAGTGGTCCAACTAAAACATTCATATATCTTTACGTACTACACGAATATGTAGTAAAAATGGGGGTTCCTACTTTAGAAAACGCAGCTGATATCCGTTTGCCCTATGGCAGCGCCATCTAGCGGGCCAACCATAGCGCCATCTGGTTTCCCCCTTCAAGCTAGACGAGTTTCGTTCTTTATAGTTTTTTCGTTTGACGCTTATTTCGTGAGATATTTGGCCCGGTCACGATCAATGGACCACCGTGTATATGATAACAACATCTACGATCAAATCATGTGTAAGAACACAGCAAACTGTCTGACTCATCCTCATAATTAAGAAAATCACTGTACACTCATCAATAGTATTACTGAAGAGTACCAAATTCTTCATCACATATTGCAAGTACAGTAATAATAGTCATATTGTGCAACAACCAAGTACCAGTCTTTCAAATCCAATAGCACGTGGAATATCCAGAAGATAACCCACCCAAGTACTAACCAGACCTGACATTGCTGAACTTTGTTGGTTGTGTGAGATCCAATGTGGCAAGACGGTTGGATATATTGACACTCATATGGAAGAAACCATCTATTCACTTGACTAATACCTCACTCATGCAAAGAAAACTTTAAAACGTTAAAATATACTCAAAAGAGAACAGCCTGGTTACACAAAGAAACTTAACTAGAACATAAGCACAAACACTAGATATGTTGCACTAGACACCCGAACATCAGGAAATAAGGAACCTCCAAAGTATCATACACTGACGTCTGCATGAACCCTGCATAAATTCTATCTGGTCTAAGACCAAAATAACTCGTCATTGATATTGAGGTCATTAGAGGTGGTCATTTAGTAACGAAATTAGATAAATGTTAGTTTTCAGGAAAAAATGTCTGTTGTATTAGTTTTCTACATGCATTGTGTAGCTCCTTTGTGTTAGGTCTAATTTGATGATATTTGATGATTGTCTAACTTCATCATATGATTTTCGTGAGTGTTTTGATGTAGTGATACTGGATTTATCTGAATAACCTATGGTCTAGAGAGAAGATACAAGGTAAGAACTTGGGTTTGTTGTGAGTCTGAAACAGTGAAATGTGATTATGAGTGGATATTTTCTATGTTGTTCAAAATGGTTCAAATGGCTCTGAGCACTATGGGACTCAACTTCTGAGGTCATCAGCCCCTAGAACTTAGAACTACTTAAACCTAACTAACCTAAGGACATCACACACATCCATGCTCGAGGCAGGATTCGAACCTGCGACCGTAGCGGTCGCGCGGTTCCAGGCTGTAGCACCTAGAACCGCTCAACCACTTCGGCCGGCTTTTATGTTGTGAGGTTCAGTACATGCTGTGAATGATATGTAGGAGGATTTATGGCTTTACTTGGTATTTTACTTGATATTTCCTTGAATGCGTGACATTCTTCTTTGACAGAAACCAGTCTTTATGGAAGATTTGCGCAGGCACGATCTGACACGTTGTGGATATTTATATTCTTCAAAAGTTTCTATTACACCTGTAGGATTCCACAGTTGTCAGGATGAGGAAGTAGTTCTGTCATATTATGTTGAAAAGTGAGTTCTGATTTGCAATGGTTGTTTCTTCGTCTGTGTATGAGTATATGATGCTATTTGCCTCGTTTGTTCGATACATTCAGCTCAATTTTCAGCTTTCTACATCATCTAACTTTAATCTAATCTAATCTCAACCGGACATCTACTGGGGTGATGATAACACATGCATTATTCAGCCTCTCTGATGTAGAGAGTAGAGTAGAAGACACTGATGGAAACCCACAAGGAGCAAGATCTGCACGATATTTTGAGGCAGTGTGTGTCAGGAGAGGTGCAGGTGTAAACATAGACTCGCTACTATTCCCAGAACTTGTGTATTCGAAACCTACGGGAAACAGTTACCCACACAGCCATAATAAGTCAGGTTTCCTTAAATTACTTGTCGTGAACTCCAGAACGGTTCCCCTAACTAGGTGGATTTCACTACCTAACCTGGCCAAATACACCCTTCTGCTCTGTCTCTAATAACACTCCCTCACTATGATAAGTTGAGAATACTGCAATTTAATGTGAACTCAGTGGTATGGATTTTATTCTTCCCCGTCACATGCTAACGCATGACGTTCACATCTATTTGTGCAATCGAAGAAGGTCTGGAATTGCATTTGTCTGGTGTGGCTCATGTGTACTCGTCATTTACCTAGACCTCTGGTCGTTGAAGTTGGTGTAATATGACGTAGTCTTACTACTGATACTACCACACGGGCGTCACACGATGAAACTGCCTCCCGACGCTAAAACCGGTCGTGCAGGATCTGGAGGATCCAGTAGCGCACACCTGTATTTGTGGCGCCCTCTGCCGCCAGCAGCAGCCATTGTGCTGTACAGACGCCGCCTGCCATGGGTTCTAACTCCACCGTTCGCGCTTTAGTACAGAGAAACTTTGCCTTGTGGACACTGTGATAGCTGGACTCTGTTTCTTGTCGCATTATTTGTAACGAGTCTTCACACGTTTGTAAACAAACAAGTTAAGGGGCTCCGGAACGCCCTATACTTGCAATGTTAAAATAACGCTTATAAATTACATCTTTCCTCACAAAGTATTTGAGGTAGGAAGTTGAACTTTTTACAGATTATTTATTGGAATATGGGCTACAACTTAACACAGGGATTTTACAAAATTTTAGTTCAGTTATTAAAGATGATTTTTTTCATTTGTAATGAAAATTCACAACTTTTTTTGCGATTTTTTATTTATATATTCAAAAATATACAGTTTTTTGGAAAAAGGCTGTGTTAAATTATGCAGAAGGTACTGTGTAACATTTACTGAAAGTTTGAAACAAATATGTTTGGAAGATCCTTAGAAAACATGTAATTAGTACGAGAAAATAAAAGTTTTAGGAATCGAGCGACAAAGATTGGATTAACTTTTTAGTGCATTCAAGGTCCATAGGATGGATTATCTTCATCCTCTGCAAACTCCTCCTCCAGCTTCCTCTTGTTCCTCCTCCTGTTTACTCTTGCTTGTTTTTCTAGACTCTTTACAGCCCTGTCTGCAGCCCGAAGGCGTTCCTTGTCTAAAGCAAGCATCGCTCGTACCATGTTAGAATGTTATTATTTACAGTAATAAGACATACCTTTGGCTTTCCAACATTTCTCCTTTTCTTAAAAGCCTTCAGAGGATTTCTAATAACTTTACTTTTACTCATTATTATACTTCAACAAAACAGAGACTCAAGAAACAGAATTAATTACGAATATTTTCGAGATAACGACAGAGTAAATAAACATGAAACAATCGACAATCACACCAGCGATATATATTGAACCATCACAGGTTAGCCTCAACACATACTTTATCTCACATCCCTAAAGTGTACCTGATGAACACGGACGTTAATAACACCATTTGACAGCAGTTTAACAGCGCCACAGTGGGTCACGCCCATGTAGAACACATTTCAAAAAAAATTTAAAAATAGTTGTAATCTTCGGAATTGAATAAATTATATATCTATTAAAAGGTCTGCAGGATCAGAAAACGCAAAAAAGTAAAAATTGAACTTTTCATGATTTTGAGCCTTTCCGGAGCCCCTTAAGTAAATCTTCTATTTGTTGTGTTGTCTTCTTCACTGAATATTTCTGCTCCGGCGCAGCTTCCGTGCAGTGACAGTTGCCACACCACTCTGCAGCCCACCTCTCCTCGCCACTGAGTATGAAGTCCTCCTACACCACAGGTGGTGTCCGGTACCGAGACCACTTTGTATAACGGCTGGATCAGACAGTGTGCGCTTCATGTAGGTAGCAATGCTATCTTCCTTGGTAGCCATGCACCTCATCATAACATATCACTCTTACTACCTTTTTCCTGCAACAGATTTTCTCCAATATTCTTTAAGTCTAAGCGTTCCCACTCTCGACTTCTTCTTTTCTCTTTATTTTCTTTATGGTGCAACGTCGCGCGTCAGCTCCTCACCACGTTCTTTCCGTTCCTCGCTTTTAGATACAAAATATCTTCCATTCTCTACTTTCTGCAAGTTATCTTCAAACCTCTCCAACTATTTAGGTTTTGACGACACATATGGGTATAAGAAATAAGCAAAGACTGGCAATATATGTGAAACAATAAACAGATGTCCAAAAAAATAAAACGAGGAAGGAAACAGAACTGAAATTTTATAAGGCAATGCTGATTCCAATGCTAGTTTACAGAAATGAAGCTTAGATTGTACATAAATGTCAAGAAACTCACATACAGGCAACACAAATGAGATATTCGAGAGGAATAAAGGGATGCACAAGAGCGGACGATTAGTCTAAGCACATGTTGTAATAGTGGGACCAGATGAATCAAAATGGTTCAAATGGCTCTGAGCACTATGGGACTCAACTGCTGAGGTCATTAGTCCCCTAGAACTTAGAACTAGTTAAACCTAACTAACCTAAGGACATCACACACATCCATGCCCGAGGCAGGATTCGAACCTGCGACCGTAGCGGTCTCGCGGTTCCAGACTGCAGCGCCAGAACCGCGCGGCCACTTCGGCCGGCCCAGATGTATCGTTAATCTGCTGTGGCAGCAGGCGATTGATGCGAATCCGTTCGCTAACAGCGAGACATCGGCTGCAATGCCTCCCCTGGTCTCGTGACCGTATTGGTTCTACTCTAGACGACTGAAAAACCGTGGCCTTTTCATGTGAGTCCCGATTTCAGTTGGTAAGAGCTGATGGTAGGATTCGATTGTGGCGCAAATGCACAAGACCATAGACTCCGGTTGTCAACAAGGCGGTGTGCAAGCTGGTGGTGGTTCTGTAATGGTGTGGGCCACATTTACATGGAATAGACTGGATTCTCTGGTTCAACTGAACCTATAATTGACTGCAAATGGTTATGTTCAGCTACCCGAAGACCATTTGCAGCCATTATGGTGTTCACGTTCCCAAACAAGGGCGGAATTCTTATGGATGACAATGCGCCTTTCCACCAGGCCACAAATGTTCACGACTGCTTTGAAGAACATTGTGGACAATTCGAGCGAATGTCGCCCGACATACACCCGTCGAACATTTGTGCGACATAACTGAGAGGCCAGTTCGTGCACAAAATCCTGCACCAGCAACAATTTCGCAGTCACGGACAGTTATAGCGGCATCGTGGTTCAATATTGCTACACGGGGGTTCCAGCGACCTGTTGAGCTCATGCCATGTCGAGCTGCTGTTTTTCGCCGAGCGAAAGGAGGTCTGCCACTGTATGAGGTTCAAAAATGGCTCTCAGCACTATGGGACTCAACTGCTGTGATCATCAGTCCCCTAGATCTTAGAACTACTTAAACATAACTAACCTAAGGACATCACAAACATCCATGCCCGAGGCAAGATTCGAACCTACGACCGTAGCAGTCGCACGGTTCCGGACTGCGCGCCTAGAACCGCGAGACCACCGCGGCCGGCACTGTATGAGGAGATGATCCATATATTTTATCACCTCAATCCAAAAACTTGCATCAAGTGTTCTAGAAACCCCATAATTTGAAATATATCCCACAGCATTCCTCGTTTCACTTTGTCAAGCTTAACATAAATAGAAGTAACTTATCTGTTTGGAGTTTTTTGTATCAATCATTGTATTCTCAATTTAGTTACCTGAGGAATGTAAAGTTGACCACTGTCAGTCCAGCCTCGTTAATGAAGCTTAATGCATGTAATAAAGAACGAAAGGTAACTCGATAAGTGCAACATCTGTGATCGTAGGTAATCAGTGGTCATACGGAAAAAAATTTTACGGAATTTAGTATGTTGTAGTAATTTCGTAGTTACACGTTCTCGGCAAGAGTGCTGACACAAAACTGTAAAAATTGATTAGCAGACAAGAGAGGAAAAATGCAAGATCTTTCACATTTTTTAAGCTGATCGTTTTTAGAGTTTGTAGCGTTGCTCTTGGGGGACGAAAATAAAAAGAATTGTTACTTTTTTTAATGTCGAAAAAGTGAATATTTTTGGTGGGCCACTTGGCAACAGAATCAGGGATTGATTACACTATTATAATAACATACCTTGAGCATTAAATACCTGAATAAGAGCAGCATATTGATATATATATATATATATATTTGAGATCGTTCGGAAGAAACATTATCATTTCTGTGCATTTTTATAGTCGCGATGTAGTCATACCCGGATCAACACTAAGGGACCAGAAGATTTATAGACTTTAAAAGAAATGCAACACTACACAAAAAAGTTGGTTCAGAAATAATAGGAAAACGATAATGTTCCTTCTGCCTCATGCTGTGTTCGGCCCATCAGCGTGGTCGTAATTTCTGATGATGAAGTAACACAAAAATAATTATCATTCAGATAAATAAGGAGATGGAATCATCAAGGTTAATTTACGAAAATAAGCACACTTATCTTTAACACACGTTTTTTTTAATGCTACGTACCTTTTCATATTAAATTACAATAGATGACCATTGTGGTTAAATACTTTATACATAACAGTCAAAATGTGCTCTTGACGCTGTCTGTTCGATATCAGTTACCAGAAACTACATGCTTTCTGATTGAAAAGAAATAACATTTAGCATTTTCACTCAATATTTTCACATAGAATATAAAATACAGTTGCGGAACGTAGCAAGCCCGCGTCCGCCTCTCATGGAATACAAACAGTAAAAGGTGAGGCGCCAAAAGCCTCATTTGTCTTGAAACAACAGAATTCTTTTCTATACCATTAATCGATACATGTACACAGAGATTTACTGGCACCGCGCAAGAACGGCAAAGATAAAGAATAATAGATTCTGTCGCTGCTATGCGATGGTTAATTTCTTTTACTTTACAATTGTTCGATAACTTTAGGTCATCAGGCGTTTACTATTGAGCGTATATTAATGTTTGTGAGGCGAAAATTACTAATATTACATTGCCTCCCATGAGGAGGGAAGGAATATTTGTAATTTTCGGGTGTAACATACAGATTATTAAAAGTTTCATTTCATATTCATTCCATAATAAAAGAATTAACGTTTCAATTTGTAATTATTGACGGTGGATCATTGTGAATTTGTTCTGTGTTTCTATCAGTGTTTGTATATATTCAGTCTTTCTTGATGATTCTTAAAATTAAGGCTATAAGTACATATATTTACAAAATTTATAGGGAAATAGTCACACTTCATTTTTCATCGTTGCAAAAGTAATTTGACTATCACAACTGGTACACAACTTTCTGTTTTGACTGTATTCATTATATTGTCATCGGCTTGTCGATTGATTGCCTTGTCCGTTAATTATACATTTATTTTCGTCGCACATACACTATTTATGATAGACTTGGATTGTAGAGCGGCCACTGGTGATGGCTTCGACAAGGAAGTCCATATCTTTCACTTTCAGGGCTCGAGTGTGGCTCTCCGAATTATTTCACATATGAAACAGATAAAATATCTTATATTAGAATAGCTTACAAAACTAATTTTATATACATGTGGGATGGGATATAGGAGGATGGGATCCTTTGATGTATTTTCGTGTGCTTATTTTCATTCGTATCGTGACCTCTCGTTAAAGTTTACATTTCAACAGTGTTCAGAGGTGACCTTGTGACTTGTCTCTGTGTACAATCAGTCATTATAATAATTACGGTAACTTCTCTATCTTAGGGTCTCTCAGAAGGTTTATGATACATACAAAAATGTTTTCAGTACTGGGTGTCAATGTTTTTGCTACAGAATGTAGCGCACAGCAACTGTGTTGGCGGTTGAACGTTTACATTATTTCGTCACGTGGTGGCTGTCCGCCTCCACTGTTGCAAGCAATCTTGAAATTCAGTCTGCGCGTGCACGTGACCGGAGCTTTCTTGCAGAGCGTTGATTTCGCGTTTGAGATGCCGCGCGTCGCTTTTGTTCGGCGGATCGTGGCTTTGTGCTTTTTAGATTGCTGGAGGGAGCTTCTGCCACCGAAACTGCCTCACATCACTTCCTGTCCACTATCCAATTACGGATTCGCAGGTAAGTGGTAGCTACTGCTGCAACTGCATGTGTGGAATGACACTGATTATTACACACTGCACTCATCAATGAATTTTTCACACATATGGTGCAGTAGAATACTGCCACTGAAAATCGTCGAACTTTACAACTTCACTTGCACTGTGGTGAGCGTCTGCGTGAACGGTGTATTAAAAGAAATTCTCGCTTCATAACATCACACGGTGTTTACAAGTTGATTTACATACTAATATTTACAAGAGTTCATTTAAATCGAGAAATAATCTAATTGACCACTTTGAATCAGAACAATTGTTTCTTAATTAGTATTTTTTATTTATGCCTACGGTCACAGGTAAGCTATTATAAGTCCTTTTTCTCTGACCAAATTCATTCCAATCTCCTTTACAAATTAATTTCATTCATAGTAATCTTTATCACGCTTGCTTATTCATTTTGTAGGCCCAATACATTTTTTTTTAGTGCTCATCTTATTTAGTGACTTCTGAGGGGAGCTTTATTTATGTCAAAGTTTCTCTCGTATGTGCTTGTCTTTAAAGAAAGTTCGAGGACAGAGTTGAAAAT
The DNA here is from genome assembly GCF_023864275.1 of Schistocerca cancellata. Taxonomy (NCBI): domain Eukaryota; kingdom Metazoa; phylum Arthropoda; class Insecta; order Orthoptera; family Acrididae; genus Schistocerca; species Schistocerca cancellata. The sequence goes on from NC_064630.1 coordinate 817,741,126, forward strand.
AGCAATTCCGCCTCGGGATTTCGTGTAGAGATACAAACAGTCGAAAAAGAAAAGTGGGCAAAGCGGGCCTACTCGCAGATCGTCGACAGAATTTAACTTACTCCTCAACCAGGTCGAAAATTTGATTTACATTACGCATTACAAAAGCAATTTGCGCGTCGCGAACCTACTCATTTTTACATGTAGTGCCTCACTTCCTAAGCACACGTGCATCTTTACAAGTTGATCCTGAGGAGTGGATAGGATCAAGGATCTTAAAGGGGTTCAATAATCACATAATCACAGAGAAAACAATAAATATTGCAGTACGCACTTAAAATAAAATCTATCACTTCAAGCATGTATATCTAATATGTATCTTGCTGCAGCTTGCTTACTGCTCTTTGTTCATTTCTTAGACTAAGTCAAGTTTATGCATTACGCATTTGGGTATTAATTATCATTTGTATATATAAGCCTCTCACTGGAGTGTTGTTGTTTGCTGCTGTCGCGACCTGTGAAGCTTGGACGAGATTCTTATTCTATTTGCTGCTAGCTTGTGAATTTGCAGTATCGCTAATGCTCAATAGTACCGTGAAGTTGCCATAATAAACCATGTTACTCATATGTTCCTTTACTCAGCTTGTTTACAGTCAGGACTCGTCTCACCTTGCGTTATACACTCCTGGAAATGGAAAAAAGAACACATTGACACCGGTGTGTCAGACCCACCATACTTGCTCCGGACACTGCGAGAGGGCTGTACAAGCAATGATCACACGCACGGCACAGCGGACACACCAGGAACCGTGGTGTTGGCCGTCGAATGGCGCTAGCTGCGCAGCATTTGTGCACCGCCGCCGTCAGTGTCAGCCAGTTTGCCGTGGCATACGGAGCTCCATCGCAGTCTTTAACACTGGTAGCATGCCGCGACAGCGTGGACGTGAACCGTATGTGCAGCTGACGGACTTTGAGCGAGGGCGTATAGTGGGCATGCGGGAGGCCGGGTGGACGTACCGCCGAATTGCTCAACACGTGGGGCGTGAGGTCTCCACAGTACATCGATGTTGTCGCCAGTGGTCGGCGGAAGGTGCACGTGCCCGTCGACCTGGGACCGGACCGCAGCGACGCACGGATGCACGCCAAGACCGTAGGATCCTACGCAGTGCCGTAGGGGACCGCACCGCCACTTCCCAGCAAATTAGGGACACTGTTGCTCCTGGGGTATCGGCGAGGACCATTCGCAACCGTCTCCATGAAGCTGGGCTACGGTCCCGCACACCGTTAGGCCGTCTTCCGCTCACGCCCCAACATCGTGCAGCCCGCCTCCGGTGGTGTCGCGACAGGCGTAAATGGAGGGACGAATGGAGACGTGTCGTCTTCAGCGATGAGAGTCGCTTCTGCCTTGGTGCCAATGATGGTCGTATGCGTGTTTGGCGCCGTGCAGGTGAGCGCCACAATCAGGACTGCATACGACCGAGGCACACAGGGCCAACACCCGGCATCATGGTGTGGGGAGCGATCTCCGTACACCACTGGTGATCGTCGAGGGGACACTGAATAGTGCACGGTACATCCAAACCGTCATCGAACCCACCGTTCTACCATTCCTAGACCGGCAAGGGAACTTGCTGTTCCAACAGGACAATGCACGTCCGCATGTATCCCGTGCCACCCAACGTGCTCTAGAAGGTGTAAGTCAACTACCCTGGCCAGCAAGATCTCCGGATCTGTCCCCCATTGAGCATGTTTGGGACTGGATGAAGCGTCGTCTCACGCGGTCTGCACGTCCAGCACGAACGCTGATCCAACTGAGGCGCCAGGTGGAAATGGCATGGCAAGCCGTTCCACAGGACTACATCCAGCATCTCTACGATCGTCTCCATGGGAGAATAGCAGCCTGCATTGCTGCGAAAGGTGGATATACACTGTACTAGTGCCGACATTGTGCATGCTCTGTTGCCTGTGTCTATGTGCCTGTGGTTCTGTCAATGTGATCATGTGATGTATCTGACCCCAGGAATGTGTCAATAAAGTTTCCCCTTCCTGGGACAATGAATTCACGGTGTTCTTATTTCAATTTCCAGGAGTGTATAATAACTTCCTTTTTGTTCCGTCACGCTTTTACTTAAGGTTAACGTCAGGTCTTTTTAGAACAATTGCACTGCGTTATCAATCTGTTCATGCTTAATCCTAGGTATCTGTTCCTTCAAAGAGATGTTATTTTATCACTGGCACAGCACTGTGCGGGAATTTACGAGTTAAATCTACCGACTGTTTTGCGCTAACAGGTGGTGCCTTACTTACGTCACATTTGAAAATAGGGAATAACCTCATGGAATCGAATCTTTTCACACAACTTTCCTCTTTTGTCTGGACGTTTAAGTATTTCCTTTTAAAACTTGTCATTAATTTGTCCTCGATTAAATTTCACTTACTAATACTAAGCACATATAATCATCATTTTCATATTACTATTTAGCGAGAGAAGTGCATTATTCGCTCCTTCCTGCTCATTCTCAAATTACTACTTAGCGAGAGAAGTGCATTATTCGCTCCTTCCTCTTTCCTCATTTTAGTATCTCGGGGCTAATTAATACCTCTCGAGTACATCATTTTTCTTACATACTAACTTATAACTAAAATTGAAAATCGCCTCTAGGACATGTCCTCCTGTTTACATAAAAATTATTCATGTAAATACTTGTCTACAACTTATTCTGTATTTTATTTTCCAGACGCGTTGTTTTAATACATAAGGTTTCCTTTTAGCACCGGTTAACGTCCGTAGTCAGTTCAGTTCCGTTCTTGTTACTCATTGGTTTATCCTGATCTCCAATACCTTAGAATTTTCTCACAGCTTAAATTAACTTAATTCCTGGCGTTATAAAATTTTCTTAAATCATGATGGTGGAACAATCCTTGGATTTTATTCGTGGCAGGGTCAGAGAACAAATAGCTACCAATGTGTGGTTTCCTCATTATCACAAAGGGACCTTCATAAATGTGTTGCCACTTACGATTCTTCTTTAACAACAGGGATGGTTTAAAGTGAGTCCAGACTAATACCTTTTCTCCTTCTTTGAAATCGATAACTCTGTTTACCTTCTTATCAAATGCCTTTTTTCAGAGGTTAGTATACGTTGTCAATGATATGAGATAATCTTGCGGCATCTAAGACTAGCCTTACGCTACCATCTCATTTTAGTACAGACAATAAAGGACTCGAATAAGGTGAATGAGATCCTTCTATCACATTCCAGCGTAACATTTTCCTGATCTCGTACTTGACAGCTTCGCGTCTCGCATATGGAATGGAATAGCTTGTTCTACAGTAGGTTGAATGGGGCAGGACATCCATTCGATTTTCAAAGCATTTTATTAGTCCAGGTTTCTTAGAAAATACTTGAACGTAATCTGTTAACAAATTGTAAAGCTCATTCTTCTGTTGTTTGGATAATTCAGTGGACTCACTAGCTTTACCGTATAATTCATTCTGACCGGGAATTAGGTCTTTATACTCATCGTCATTAACACTTCAGGATCTGTCATGTCTTCTGTCTGACTGTACTGTTGTTTTTTAGTCCATGGCCGTACTGCTATTTGAAGCACCCCAAATTTTGTCTTCACCTTACTTCTTAACAAATTTACAGTTACTTGTTGCTGGCTCGCTACTAGAGTACAGATTCCATACTCGATGTCAATTTTAGATTTCATCTGCCTCAAGAATTCCATACTCAGGATACATGGCACTGATAGGTTTTTAACAATAAGAAAAACGCACGTTACTGAAATAGACTCTATCTGGATTTGAAGCTGAGTTTGAAGATTTACACGTTGTGTTAGTGGACCAGTTGCTCCCGATTACGGTGCAACCTTGAATTGGAAGTGATAAAACTTTGCATACAGAGGATATTTGCTTAAATAAACATAAAGATAAGACATTTATATTAGCTCCTGTATCTGCAATGGCTGTTACTAGTATGTTGGCAGTTGATATTCTTATGGAAGCTTGAACTTGTTCGTCCCATACGTCATCATTGTCTTTCGTCTCAGTGTCTGCTACTAGATCATCCCGTAAGTTTGTCTCTTTGTCATACCTAATTGCTTTAATTTCGTGTGGACTAAGGGACAGGGTGCCCCCATTCAAACCTGCAGCATCCTCTAGGAGGCTCAAAGGTGCTGCTTTTAATTTTCCGCTCGACGCTTACTTTCCTGCTGATTTATATTTCTTAAAGTTTCTTCCGTCTGGAACTGGTGTTGGTTTTGTGGTACGAACTAGATTGGCAATGGATCTTGTTGTCCTGGCGTATTCGCTTGCGCATAATAAAATTGCGTATTATGCGGGCGTTTAGGCTTCAGACTTCCCAAAGGTCCGTTCGCTTGTTGCGTGAAGTGTATATTTTGTGGGTGAAAGGTATTTTGCTGTGGCTTGTGTTGATTGTAACCGTTACTGAAAGGTGTACGTTGGTCTCCACCTTGATTATGCCATTTATTTCCTTTCCACTGACGATTTGAATCGTAAGACGGATCGTTTTGATAATTACCGTTGATCGGTTGCGTGTTTCCATATTGCTGGGGCTGTGTGTTATAATGTGCATTTTCGTACTGAGGTGGTGACGAATTATATATTGGATTGTATCTCTGGCCGTTATTGTACTTATTTTTGTATTTGCTGTTGGAGTACTTAGTGTCTTTATTTTTGAAACCGTTGTGGGCCTGGTACTGGCTGTCGCTGTGACGCGCTTTCACTCGGCCACCATTGTTGCCTGCGTATTCTGTATTGTGCTGGCCGCCTGCACTGAAGTGAGCGTTGCCAACATCAACTCTAGCGTCCTCGTAAATCAGATCTAACGAGTCTAACACAGATAGGAAGGTGTCTGTATCGTCCTCAGACACGTTTACTAACTTTTCTTTGATCGCAATCGGTAGCTTAGTTTTTAGAATCATAATAACGTCTTTGGCGGTGATCGGCGAATCCCAGAACTTGATTTTCGCTAAATACTTTTCAAAATATCTTCTCAAACTACCGCGCTTACTGTTAAACACTTCGGCGTTGTAAACCTCTTTTCTCAGGCGCTGCTGCACACCAGAACTCCAGAATTTAGCTAAAAACATCTGTTCAAACTCTTTGTAACTTTTACAAGAGTCGACCATTTCGGTTCCCCGTAAGGCAGCATCGCCTACGATAAATCCAATTGAATTCGCTGGCGGTCATTCCAGCTATTCGGGAAAATTCCCGAAAAATTTCGGAGGAACACTATAGGATGAATTTCTCTTTTCTGTGGGTGAAAGGTCGGAAAAATACGATGTTTGATCACGCTTTCCTCCTGCATCAAACTGACAAAAGTGGGTGGGCTGGTACTCTGGTTAAATTGTGCTTCCATAGAACTATGAGTTTGAGCGTTATCAAATGGTGAACGGTAATGTACCTGCTGTTGTTCATTACATCGTGGTGAATCATTCCACTCTCTTGACACGGGAGGTGGGGATTTTTCAACTTGACATTTTAGTGTACGAACTTCATCAACTATCTGTTGACGCCATTCAGGTAAATCTTGAGCTAACGTTCGTCTTATCTGGCCTAATTCTGACATGACCGTGTCTCCTGTTTTTCCAGGGGCTGCCGATATTTCAAAGGTCACGTTTTTGACAGTTTCCCTGAGTTCGTTCTTGACCTTGTTTTCTATGAATCCGTCATTGTTTTTAATCCACTCTTGGTAGTGGTCGGACAATGCTTCAGCATGTGCCTTAACAGTATTCTTTATTTGATCCTCTACATTAAGAGTCTCAATCTGTTTGGAAAGATCATCAACAACATTCTCGATCGTGTCTACTGCGGTTTTAACTCCTTTGACCTCATCAGAGATTGCAGTATAATCTTCTTTTAAGGTCGCAGCTTGTTTTTGATATTCCATCACTTTTGGATTTATCTCTCCCTTGGCTGCTTCGATTTTTTTATCTAACCGTTTTGGAATATCCTCTATTTTTGACTCTACTTGTGTGTCAATTTCTAGCCTCATGGTCGTGATCTGACTACTGATTTGGCTTTGGACATTACCCAACAGGGTATTTAAATCAGCTGTTATGCCTGCCTTTAGTTCGGCCTTTACCGAATTTAACCGTGTATTTAGGTCATTTATCTCCGTTTGCAGATCTGTTTTTACTGAATTTATGTCTGTTTTTACTGAATTTATGTCTGTTTTTAGCGAATTTATTTCTGTTTTTACTGAATTTATGTCTGCTTTTACTGAGTTGCACCGATTTGTAAGGACCTGATTTTTATTATGCCGTCTTTCGGCCTTCTCTTTTTCTTCGCGGGCTTTTTCATCTAATCTTTCCTGTTTTTGGCTTTCGAACTTGCGTTCCATTATTGCTTCGATCATTGCAGCCAAGTCATTTTTTTCATAAACGGGAATAGTTTGCACACTAGGACCAGCTTCTAAAACTTCGGTCGAGGCTGCTTCTGCCTCCGCTCGTGTACCTATCGCGTGTGATCGTAATGGATAGTGAGGTCCATTCGCATCACCGCTGTCGTCTGGTTTTGTTTGTGTCCGCTGTTTACCGTCAGCCATGTTCATGAATTATTTGTCAAACGTCAAAATGCTACAGATATTGTTTTTCACTGCCGTCAGTCGTTTGTCTGTGACGTAGTGCTATGGCTTACTGGGATCTAAGATGAAATTTTAACTCTGGGTAACAACTGACGTTCATGTACGCCAAGAAGACAAGATGGTTCCTACTAATTACAAACAAATGAAATATCACACGTTTTACCAGTTTTGAGCGTAGTTATCCGCCATATCGTAATTTTTTTATGCACTGACAACAATGTTACACTTTCACTGAATTTAACTACATAAGAATGGACTATGGACAAATTGAAATAAAGCTGTTTCAAGGCAAGGAAAGACAGGTTTACGTTCTGATCAACTGGAAAGATGCAACGTCACTACGAAAGCTTGGCTACTGCGTATGTGTGTATTTCCTGCCGCGCCCAGTTCTTATCAGTAACAGCATCCGCTACAGAGGCAGCTGCAGGCTCATTCGACTCGAGGCAGCCGCACGATACACACAGCCATGCCGTACAGGAGGAGAACCTACCGAAGAAGGAGCAGAATGCCTGTCTACAAGACTGTTGATACGTTTTCAATAACTCCAAATGAAACTGGACAACAAGAGTTCCTACAAGGACCAATTACATTTGTGGGATGCATGATTCAATTTTCTTGTACTACCACAGAGGTAGTTAGTGGCAATTTTTGGTAATTTCATCAATCGTTCTTCTGAATTAATTAAAAGGTTTTCCCACTTCTCTTTCTCGGTTGAATTGCATCCACATGAAAAAATGAAACAATTATTAGAACAAGCACTGAAAAATTGTTAAACACATACATGAAATGATTTTTTGATCAAGTCCCTGTTCGGGCGCCAAGTGTACCGTTGCTCTTGGGGGACGAAAATAAAAAGAATTGTTACTTTTTTTTAATGTCGAAAAAGTGAATATTTTTGGTGGGCCACTTGGCAACAGAATCAGGGATTGATTACACTATTACAATAACATACGTTGAGCATTAAATACCTGAATAAAAGCAGCATATTGATATATATATTTGAGATCGTTCGGAAGAAACATTATCATTTCTGTGCATTTTTATAGTCGCGATGTAGTCATACCCGGATCAACACTAAGGGACCAGAAGATTTATAGACTTTAAAAGAAATGCAACACTACACAAAAAAGTTGGTTCAGAAATAATAGGAAAACGATAATGTTCCTTCTGCCTCATGCTGCGTTCGGCCCATCAGCGTGGTCGTAATTTCTGATGATGAAGTAACACAAAAATAATTATCATTCAGATAAATAAGGAGATGGAATCATCAAGGTTAATTTACGAAAATAAGCACACTTATCTTTAACACACCTTTTTTTTTTAATGCTACGTACCTTTTCATATTAAATTACAATAGATGACCATTGTGGTTAAATACTTTTTACATAACAGTCAAAATGTGCTCTTGACGCTGTCTGTTCGATATCAGTTACCAGAAACTACATGCGAACTGATTGAAAAAAAATAACATTTAGCATTTTCACTCAATATTTTCACATAGAATATAAAATACAGTTGCGGAACGCAGCAAGTCCGCGTCCGCCTCTCATGGAATACAAACAGTAAAAGGTGAGGCGCCAAAAGCCTCATTTGTCTTGAAACAACAGAATTCTTTTTTATACCATTAATCGATACATGTACATAGAGATTTACTGGCACCGCGCAAGAACGGCAAAGATAAAGAATAATAGATCCTGTCGCTGCTATGCGATGGTTCATTTCTTTTGTTTTACAATTGTTCGATAACTTTAGGCCATCAGGCGTTTACTATTGAGCGTATATTAATGTTTGTGAGGCGAAAATTACTAATATTACAAGTTCTGCAGAAGGCCCTTATAGGACGCAATGTGCTTTTAGTTTTGCGAAGCGGCAAAGAAGGAGGCGAAGAACGCAGGCGGCTTGAGGACAGACACCAACGTTAGAGTCGATGTGGGGGGTGGCTGTTGGGGTGGACGTAGCCAGGACGTTGAGGGGTGGGGACAGGTGTTCTCCCCCTCTGCCTCTGGCTCTGTCCCTCCTGCTTCTCTCTGGGGCGCCGACACCCACAAGCGGGTGACCAGGGCAGCCACGGCCGCTTTAATCTGCGCAAAGGTTTCCTATGCGCTCGCAGGGATGCCTGGGGGGCGGGTTTGGCAGCCAGTAGAGTCCGTGTGCAGCAGCCGTTCGTCCTACTTTTTACACGTACTGCAGGTTGTCGTACTGCGTAGCATCTGGTTCAACCGGACGGACAACTTTGACGGGAAATACGACCTTCGGGAACGAAACCTGTTTACCCGAAAGTCCAACGGAACAAAATGGTTCAAATGGCTCTGAGCACTATGGGACTTAACATCCATGGTCATCAGTCCCCTAGACCTTAGAACTACTTAAACCTAACTAGTCTAAGGACATCACACAACACCCAGTCATCACGAGGCAGAGAAAATCCCTGACCCCGCCGGGAATCGAACCGGGGAACCCTGGCGCGGGAAGCGAGAACGCTACCTCACGACCACGAGCTGCGGACTCCAACGGAACAAAACAAAGTATTTATCACAACTACAAAATCTTTGGGAAACAACAAAAACTGTATGAGGCCCCAACGCTATTACTGAAAGATGAAGATGGAAAAATGGAACACAGTTGCAAAGAAAATGCTGAAATCATGGCAAAAGCATTTAATAAACTTTCGAATTGTGAAGAACCGAAAGAACTGTTACAAATCGACGTAACCATCCCAATTAAAGCCGAACCTAACAAATTAGACAGCCCCCCCCCCTCCCCAGCTATCCAAGAAGTAGAAAAATTCCAAAAGGACAAAAAAAATATAAGGCATGTGGAGAAGATCAGGTTTTAGGTGAAATATGGAAATATTCAAATAACACAGTGAAGACCTCCTTACCCAAGGCTCTAACAAAAATTTGAATAACATAAAATTCCCTGAACATTAGACCACGGCCATCCTACACCCACTATTTTAGAAGGAGGTTAAGAACAATCCGGACAACTACAGACAACTCTACCCTAGATACCACATACAAGATTATATGCACGATTCTATACGGAAGAATCAAGGAACATCTAGAGCAGGAGATAGGGGAATACTAGGGAGGTTTTAGGCCACATAGAAGCTGAGCAAAGAAGATCATTAGTTTATAATTAATTATGGCATACTATATGAAACGGAACAGACCTCTCACAGTAACATTTGTATATTTTAAGAAGGTATATGACAGTCTCTATAGATCTTCAGCATCAAAAATTTTACGCAAAATGGGACTCCCTCCGAAACTATTTAAATTAATAGGACTTACTCTAACCAGCGCCAAATCGAAAGTTAAGTCAGAGGGGAAATATCTGAACCATTTCTTATAGAAACATACTGAAGTCAAGGTGACTGTCTGTCACCATTGCTGTTCAGCTGTACGCTTTAATGTATAATGAGAGAGTGGTACAAGGACAACCCAAAGAATATAAGAACTGGAAGTGTTAAAAATAATATAAGTTTGAAGTGCTTGGGATTTGCTGATGATCTTGCTCTCCTAGCCAACAAAGTTCAAGAAACCAGGCAACAAGTTAAATCATTACTAGAAATAATACACAGAAATCGCCCCAGGACATCACTGGAAAAACAGAGTTCATGCTAACCGACATCCCACCTGCAAACAGAATTACAATAGGAGAACAATAAATCTAAATTGTTGATTAAATTTATATATTTTGATGAAATTCTAATTTACAGTCTAAATCAGAACCCATCGCCGCAAAACAGAATAAAAAACCTTGAAACGAGAAAATTACATAACCAAAAATATGCACGACAAAAGAAGCCAGTCCATTGACGCTAAATTAAAACATTATAAAATATTTACTCAACCAGAAATAACTTACGCAGCTGAAACCACCTTCAAAACAATTAATACAGTGTAAATGATAAAATAATATAGACAGGAAGAAGAATAATCAGGCCATTCATACATAAACACTATCAACTACATGGGAATTGGAGAATAGCTTCAAATGAAAGAGCCGGCCGAAGTGGCCGTGCGGTTAAAGGCGCTGCAGCCTGGCACCGCAAGACCGCTACGGTCGCAGGTTCGAATCCTGCCTCGGGCATGGATATGTGTGATGTCCTTAGGTTAGTTAGGTGTAACTAGTTCTAAGTTCTAGGGGACTAATGACCTCAGCAGTTGAGTCCCATAGTGCTCAGAACCATTTGAACCATTTTTTGCAAATGAAAGAGGGTACAAGAAAACAGAACCAGTATCGAGCATAATCAGGAAGAAGCGTGTCTCGTTCTTTGGAAATCTGATGAGAACAAGAGCAAACAGAATTAGTAAGGGAATTATAAAAAAAGTTGTGGGACAATAAGAACAACGTTGAATGATCACAGAAATTAAGGAAGATATAAGAGAACGCCAAATTACAGTAGATGACTTAAAAAACGAAACGGAGAAAATGAGAATATTTCAAGACACGCAAGCCAGACTATAAATGAAGATCAATAAAAGATCTATGGAAGAGTAATCTTAGGCGAAGCAAGACAGAAAATAACTAAAAATGGTTCAAATGGCTCTGAGCACTATGGGACTTAACAGCTGAAGTCATCAGCTCCCTAGAACTTAGAACTACTTAAACCTAACTATCCTAAGGATACCACACACATCCATGCAAGATGCAGGATTCGAACCTACGACCATCGCGGTCGCGCGGTTCCAGACTGTAGCACCTAGAACCGCTCGGCCACAACGGCCGGCGCACCTGGACAAAGAGGTGCTCTGGCTGTGGTAAAAGCCGTTTGAACTGTGAGTCGTTGGAACATCCATAACGCCGCTTTAACACATTCTGCCCTTTACCCGTTCCCACGTATTAATAAATGTCGTGGATGAATTCTTTTTAGAATTCAATAAAGACGTGACGGCAACTATAGCGAGATACTGTGCATACTCAGAATCACTCTTCAAAGATGGGAGCTAGCCACTGGGAAGGCGTTTGGCAGTATAAAGGGGCGTGTACCAAGAAGTTAATTTTTGATTTTAAATGCAGGGTGAATCACCTAAAACTTGCAGCGTAAATATTGCGGAAATATAAGTGCTATTGATGTGCGGTTTCGCAGAACGGATTGGTAGCCAGGGGCTCGTACTATTAGTCAATAAACTGATGATAACATTGAGAAAGTGTATTTTTGTGCAAACACAGCTTAGAAAATGGAACAATGCCTATTGGCTTTAACAGAATAACATAAGAATGTCAGTGGTGTTTCTTGTAGGAGTCTAGGGCGAATCCCTTACGAGATGTATCTTGAAAAGTTTCCACAACGATACTTGTCTTTGCCACTTAACTTGCGTAGTTGCTAGGCACTATGTTGTTATATTTGCTTCGAGTATGCTCGTGTGTTCCTCGAGTGCACCGCGACGTGATAGTCTGTCAGTATCTGACAGTCCAAGCAGTGGGTCGTGAGTGGACGATGAGATTTATCAGTGTAGAAAAAACCGACATGCTGTTGGTGAATGGAGAGCCTAGGAAGAACGCAGATAGATGTCAGCCATCTCGGCAGTTACGTATCGACCTCTTCAACCAGTTATACGAATGTGGTAGTGCGACACCTAAGCAACGTAACAGAAGGAACCAAGTGACGACAGAAGAGGTAGAAATTAATGTTCCTGCTGCTCTTGCAGTTGATCCCGGTCAGTCGCACACGGATGTGGCGCGAATGAGTCACGTGTCCCACACATTCTCAGTCGTCATAGGCTCCATCCCTGTCACATCTCTCTCCGTCAAGAGCTGCATGGAAACGAGAACAGTGTTAACTTCAGTACATGTGCATTAAGACAGGATACTCTAGGTGTATCATGTACCTTGTTTAGTGATGAAGCCGCATTTACCGATCATACTCAGGTAAAGCTCCGAGACATGCACTATTGGTCTGTTGGCAATGCCCATCGGCTTCTTGAGGTAGAACGATAGCATCCGTCAAGAATAAACGTGTGGTGCGGGACAGTGGACCATCAGCCCTCAGGTTCGTTTTTCGTAGACGGAACACTGTACGCACACATGTATCGGAGCCTCCTAACAGATGATCTTCCGCGGATGCGAGAGGACGTTTCTCTGCAGGCCAGGAGCAACCCGTGATAGGAGAGTGACAGACAGCTGTCCAGACAGTAGTGCAACAACTGCTGCAGCACGTCACCGTGAATTGTTTCTAGGTCGCTGGACGTAAAGGACCTGTACCTTTGGCGGCTCGTTCCCAGGAATTGACGCCCGTGGACATTTTTCTGTGGGAGAAACTGAAAGATACTCTCTACAGGGACATAACAACTACACACAATGATATGCGGCGACGTATTATTGCAGCCTACTCGGACACCTCCACTGAAATGCTAGCACGTGTGCAGCAGTGCTGCCATATCAAACTGGAAGCGTGTATTTCCACTTCTGGCGGTAACTTCGAACACAACCTGTGATATGGTCATTGTCTCATTCCTGGTCAGAATCCATATAACTATTGCATGCACCTGTGTTGTTCTTTAGTGTGTGCTATCAGATATTCTGTAAGTGTCGATGAGGGAAATGTTTAAAATACAATATCTCCAAAACCTCTCGCACAAGAATACTGCAACAAAAACCACTGGCATTCTAATTTACCCTACTTTCAGTCTGTTAGTGTCAATAGGCACTGTTGCATTTGAAACAGTGTATTTTTACACAAAAAATACACTTCCTAAGTATTTTTACGATCTATTTATTGGCTGATAATATGGGTTACCACTCATTATGTGAAAACCGCACATCAATAGAACTGTCCAATTCCGTAATGTTTGTGGTGATGGGATGCAAGTTTTGAATGAGTCGTCCTGTATAAACACTAATACAAAAAAAGGGGGCACGACGAAGGAATTATCCGAATGAGACAAAAATTCGTAGATGTGATATACATGTATAGGCAAACACACAATTACAATTTCAGAAAAACTGGATGACTTATTCAGGAGAAAGAGCGTCACAGATTGAGCATGCCAATAACCCGTCGGTTCACCTCTGGCCATTATGCAAGCAGTTATTCGGCTCGGCACTGATTGAGAGAGTTATTTGGTGCCCTCCTGAGGGAAATAGTCCAAAATTCTGTCCAGTTGGTGCACTATACGTTCAAAAAGAGCCCGAGATGGCTGGAGGACCTGCCCATAACGCTCCAGACGTTATGAGATGGGGAGAGATATTGCGACCTGGCAGGCCGAGGTAGTGTTTGGCAAGCAAGAAGGCAAGCTTTAGAAATTCTCGCCACGTGTCGGCGGGCGTCATCTTGTTGAAATGTAAACCCAGCATGGCTTTCCATTAAGGGCAACAAACTGGGACGTAGAATGTCGTCGACCTGCCCAGACCATCAGTCCAGCTTGTCGGGCCACACGGAGGGCGAGAGGCGGGCTGGTATCCCACTGGCGTGCGGGTCATCTCCAGACGCTTCTTAGGCCTGGAACCTCTTTGGCTGGAGCAGACCTGTCTCCAGTGATGAGTCCCGCTTCGAACTGAGACCCGAGGACCAGCGGGGACGCGTCTGGAGACACCCCCAACAATGGTTGGATAGCAACCTGACTGTCTAAATGGACGAGACACATGTTTAAACTTGTCACAGAGCATCGTACGGATAGACGGACAATTCACTACATGATGTGTTGAAAAATGTTTCGGAAGGAAGCAGAATTGCAATCATCCGTGTTGGCGGAGAGAACGATTCTGTATCGAATGCCCTAGTAAGGTAAACATTTGGCCAGAAAACAGGGCTTACCAGAACGAGACGGACGTCTCAAATCACGAAAAGTGGGTTCAAAATGGCTCTGAGCACTATGGGACTTAACATCTATGGTCATCAGTCCCCTAGAACTTAGAACTACTTAAACCTAACTAACCTATGGACATCACACAATACCCAGTCATCACCAGGCAGAGAAAATCCCTGACCCCGCCGGGAATCGAACCCGGGAACCCGGGCGCGGGAAAAAAGTGGGTCAGAGGGATTACTTCTTAATCTGCTTCCTCACAGTGTCCTTGTTATAGACAACGCCCCGTATTAGAATAAGCGCCTGACTCGTGCTACAACGTCATACTCCACCAGGAGATAAATTATGTCTTGAAGCGAATTCCTTTCAAAAAAGTCAGATTTAGACCGCAGTTTTATCCACAGGTGAAACGAAGAAACCAGGCCACATCAATTATACAACAGGCAGTATTTTAGCCGAACATAGTCTTATTGATGTACGACTTCATTCATACGATCCATAATTGAATCTTATAGCGCATATGTGGAGAAGAGTCAAGAACGGCGTTTAATAGCGTAATATTGCATTCAGAATGGACACGTTATTCTTACAGATCAACGAAATAATTGCTTCCGTAACAGAGGAAGACTGGAAGAAACTCTGTCAGCATGAAAACAAAATTGGAGAGCAATATACACTCCTGGAAATTGAAATAAGAACACCGTGAATTCATTGTCCCAGGAAGGGGAAACTTTATTGACACATTCCTGGGGTCAGATACATCACATGATCACACTGACAGAACCACAGGCACATAGACACAGGCAACAGAGCATGCACAATGTCGGCACTAGTACAGTGTATATCCACCTTTCGCAGCAATGCAGGCTGCTATTCTCCCATGGAGACGATCGTAGAGATGCTGGATGTAGTCCTGTGGAACGGCTTGCCATGCCATTTCCACCTGGCGCCTCAGTTGGACCAGCGTTCGTGCTGGACGTGCAGACCGCGTGAGACGACGCTTCATCCAGTCCCAAACATGCTCAATGGGGGACAGATCCGGAGATCTTGCCGGCCAGGGTAGTTGACTTACACCTTCTAGAGCACGTTGGGTGGCACGGGATACATGCGGACGTGCATTGTCCTGTTGGAACAGCAAGTTCCCTTGCCGGTCTAGGAATGGTAGAACGATGGGTTCGATGACGGTTTGGATGTACCGTGCACTATTCAGTGTCCCCTCGACGATCACCAGTGGTGTACGGCCAGTGTAGGAGATCGCTCCCCACACCATGATGCCGGGTGTTGGCCCTGTGTGCCTCGGTCGTATGCAGTCCTGATTGTGGCGCTCACCTGCACGGCGCCAAACACGCATACGACCATCATTGGCACCAAGGCAGAAGCGACTCTCATCGCTGAAGACGACACGTCTCCATTCGTCCCTCCATTCACGCCTGTCGCGACACCACTGGAGGCGGGCTGCACGATGTTGGGGCGTGAGCGGAAGACGGCCTAACGGTGTGCGGGACCGTAGCCCAGCTTCATGGAGACGGTTGCGAATGGTCCTCGCCGATACCCCAGGAGCAACAGTGTCCCTAATTTGCTGGGAAGTGGCGCTGTGGTCCCCTACGGCACTGCGTAGGATCCTACGGTCTTGGCGTGCATCCGTGCGTCGCTGCGGTCCGGTCCCAGGTCGACGGCCACGTGCACCTTCCGCCGACCACTGGCGACAACATCGATGTACTGTGGAGACCTCACGCCCCACGTGTTGAGCAATTCGGCGGTACGTCCACCCGGCCTCCCGCATGCCCACTATACGCCCTCGCTCAAAGTCCGTCAACTGCACATACGGTTCACGTCCACGCTGTCGCGGCATGCTACCAGTGTTAAAGACTGCGATGGAGCTCCATATGCCACGGCAAACTGGCTGACACTGACGGCGGCGGTGCACAAATGCTGCGCAGCTAGCGCCATTCGACGGCCAACACCGCGGTTCCTGGTGTGTCCGCTGTGCCGTGCGTGTGATCATTGCTTGTACAGCCCTCTCGCAGTGTCCGGAGCAAGTATGGCGGGTCTGACACACCGGTGTCAATGTGTTCTTTTTTCCATTTCCAGGAGTGTATTTGAAGTGAATTCTTGCTGGACCAAGCGCTAGAGATGATCAGAAATATGGGAAGTGGTACAGATTAGAACAGTGATAGTTATAATGATGTAAGCAATACTGACTCCGCAATTTAAGATGAAAGTGAATCAGCTGACACTGCCAGTGGACGTGAAACGTATAGTGGAGTATTTTCTAAATGTTCATTATGCATGGAAATAGTGGCAGTGAAATAGCATGTAGTTTGTCAAATGTCGAACTCATTATTAGTGGTGTGCTACTGTGTCTGCTATTAATCTAAAGATCTGTTAACGTGTTCTCAACAGTGAAGCTACTGTATTCGACCAATCGTATGTTTTGCACGACTATGCTTGTAAAATAAACCCACTTACACGTTCTTGCGTTTGCTTCTGCCACCTCCAGCCACACTGTTTCTCCGCTGCACAGCGATACCTCTTGCCCTCCCCTGCATTTTCCCTCCTGCGCATAAGATTGTCCTCTGTTTGGAGGAAGTGTGCAGCGGTGCTCACGTGTGGACGCATATTGTCATGTTTATATGTTTTGTACCCAGCAACTCAGAAGCTCGTCTGGTTGTAATCCGTGGCTTAGGTACATGGATGATTTGATGATGGACAAGGGTCGGAAACTAGTCATCAATTAATAAATAAATCTTTCCATGGAACCTACAACTACATCTACATCTACATGGTTACTCCGCAATTCACACTTAAGTGCCTGGCAGAGGGTTCATCGAACCATTTTCATACTACTTCACTACCATTACACTCTCGAATGGCACGTGGGAAAAGGAAAACCTAAATCTTTCCATTCGAGCTCTCATTTCCCTTATTTTATTATGATGATCATTTCTCCCTACGCAGGTGGGTGCCAACAAAATATTTTCGCATTAGGAAGAAAAAGTTGGTGATTGAAATTTCGTAAATAGATCTCGCCGCTAAGAAAACCGCCTTTGTTTCAGTGACTGCCACCCCAACTCAAGTATCATATCAGTGACACTCTCACCCCTATTCCACGATAACACGAAACGAGCTGCCTTCTTTGCACTTTTTCGATGTCCTCCGTCAATCCTACTTGATAAGGATCCCGTACCGCACAGCCATATTGTAGCAGAGGACGGACAAGTGTAATGTAGGCTGTCTCTTTAGTGGGTTTGTCGCATCTTCTAAGTGTTCTGACCCCAAAGCGCAGTCTTTGTTTCGCCTTCCCCACAATATTATCTATGTGGTCTTTCCAATTTAAGTTGCTCGTAATTGTAATTCCTACAAAGTAGGAATTGACAGCCCTTAGATTTGTGTGATTTATCGTATATCCAAAATTTATCAGATTTCTTTTAGTATCCATGTGGATGACCTCGCACTTTACTTAGTTTAATGCCAATTAGCCACTTTTCGCACCGTACAGAAATTCTCTCTAGATCATATTGTAATTGGAATTGATCGTCTGATGATTTTACTAGACGGTAAATTACAGCGTCCTCTGCAAACAATCTAAGGAGGCGGCTCAGATTATCACCTAGATCATTTATGTAAATCAGCAACAGCAGAGGGCCCACGATACTACCGTGCAGAATGCCAGATATCACTTCTGTTCTACTCAATGATTTACCGTCTATCACTACGAACTGTGACCTCTCTGAGAGGAAATCACGAATCTAGTCACACAACTGAGACGATACTCCATATGCATCCAATTTGATTAATAGTCGGTTGTGAGGAACGGTATCAAAAGCCCTCCCGAAATCCAGGAACACAGAATCGATCTGAGATCCCCTGTTGACAGCACTAATTGCTTCATGGGAATGAAGCGTTGCTCAAGAACGATATTTTCTGAATCCGTGTTGGTTATGTATCAATAAGTCATTTTCTTCAAGGTGATTCATAATGTTCTTTTACAGCAGTTATTCTTGAATTGGTGTCTCGTTCGTACTCACCTACCTACAACTATTCTTTCTGACTTCGTCCCACCACGCTGCAGTGTTCCAAGCCAGCTGCTGTCATTGTTACGCAGCTCTCGTCCGTTGCTGGGCAACGTTCTTCTGAACTGGTCAACCGAGCTGTTCTCGCCGCATTTAGAAGAAGCGTCGCTGCAATACATCGTAGTATTTTTGTCAACTGGTGGACACCGGGTGCCTGCTAATGATGGTAAAGGACGTACTTCTATGTTATAAGAATAAGGTATATAAACTGTGCATAGTCCTTCTTACGTTAAAACGTACGGATTATGGAAGGATAATACGTACTTTCTTAGACGTGAAAATAAAAGCTCAATTCGGTGTATAAACCTGTACAGAAAGCAAAAAGGGACAATAAAGAATGAAGATTTGTTTCTGTGACACATGGCCAATGTTCGTGGTCACTTGACGCGCTTTCCATCGTGTGATAAACGTTTAGGCTCGAATGGCTCTGAGCACTATCAGACTTAACTTCTGAGGCCATCAGTCCCCTAGAACTTAGAACTACTTAAACCTAACTGACCTAAGGACATCACACACATCCATGCCCGAGGCAGGAGTCGAACCTGCGACCGTAGCGGTCGCGCAGATCCAGACTGTAGCGCCTAGAACCGCTCGGCCACCTCTGCCGGCTAAACGTTTAGCATCGATTACTTTTTCGTCAATATTGTGTTTAGTTATCAAACGAACTAAAAGTCTGTTGGATTACCTCCTCCTGCCCTCACTTTGAAATTTTTATCGTTTGATGGTTAACGTATCAGTTATGCATAAAGTGAAATACTCAACGTTCCCTCGAATAATGACATATGTGAAACACGTCGGTTAAGCTCCATGCTTAGGATTAGTCTAGTCTAACTTTATAGCTCATGCTCCTCTTCGTTGTTCATAATCTAATCTATTAGGTCTTCAACTTTGTCTTTGCCATTTGTAATAGATGACAGTAGCGGCAAGTGGCTGTGCAAGAGCAGGTCGTAAGTGTCATAAAATAAGCTTATGCTTTTGTGAACATAGTGCCATTAAAACATGTTTCGGTTTGTGATTGCGTCATGAAGTTAATCTCGATTGAATACGACATCTTACGAGCCCAGTTCTCGTTATCTGTTACAAGTTTTATTTTCAGCGTTAATATGAAGAAACTTGCGGCTGAGACTCATCAAATGCTGGGTAAGACCTTTGGTGAGTTACCTATTAGTGAAAAAACTTGCAGAGAATGGTTTCAGCGATTCAGAAACGGTGATTTTGACTTCGAATACCGGGGCGGCGATGGAAGAGAGAAGCTTTCCGTAGCTACTGGAATCGACGGAACACTCACAGGAGATAGTTACAGAAAGCAATTGATGCGTTTGAGCCCAACCCTGGAATGGTCACAATACAGCGACAGTCATCGAAAGGTATTTTGCATCTTCACTGTGCCAAGGTTTTATGATGACAAGTTCAGAAATGATGAAAATAGAGAACAATAGTATAAAACTATTTTGACAAATAGATTTAAGGAAGTATTAGATCAGGCAAGGGAGGGTATTGTAGAAAGGTGGGAAATGGTCAAAAGTATAATACATGAGACAACTGGAACTGTACAGGGTAGAAAGAAACAGTGGAGATCCAGGTGTGATTTCATGAAGATTGGAGGAGGAAGACAGAAGGAAGGGATGAGGCAATAAAAAGATGCTGGAGAGAAGAACAAGAATTACTGTAAAAGAACACCAGGACAAAAGAAGGGAAGCATGTAAGTAATGCAGAAGGAAAAAGAGAGAATTTGAAAAACGGTGGAATGATGTGTTAGAAGAGGGAAAGACTGCTCACGAAACAAGGAAATGTGTATGAGGGTGAAAGATATAAAGAAAGGATTCCAACTCAGAGCAGTTTCCCGTAACGATAAAGAGGGAAACCTGATTAGAGGAAAAGATCAGATTTTAATCATATGGGTGAAGTATTTCAGTGAACTACTGAATACAGAAACGGAAAACGAGGGTGATGTTGGTGCTGGTATCGTGGAAGAGGTGGAGCAAGAGTTAAACAGAGAAGAGAAGCATCAGAAATCAGTCGAGAACCTACAATGGAAGAAGTTAAAGTTAGTATCAATACTCTTAAAAACAGTAAAGCTCCGGGAGAAGACAATATTACAGCAGAAATGATAAAATGTGGCGTAGAAAAACTAATAAGGGTTTTACATGAGATTATAGTGGGAATACGGTGGAATGAAAATATGGCGGAATAATGGAATACACTAACACTCTGCCCTACGCATAAGAAACATGAAAAAGCTGACTGCGCGAATTGTAGAGGAATTGCACTGCTCTGCACAGTACATGAAGTATTAGGAAAAATCATTGCTGGCCGACTTAGAACTTATGTAAAAGCGTCGATATCCACCAGCTGCTCATTGATTTCAAACCAGCTTATGATAATATCGAAAGGAATCAACTCCAGAAGGCAATGCTAGAGGCAGTAGTACGCAACAAACTAATAAGGCTGGTTCATATGACTTGAGAAGAAAGTATCCAAAGCGAAGGGTGAGGGCACATTGCTAAAGGCATTTGAAGTTAACCGAGGATTGAAGCATGGTGATGTGCTGTCCAATATTCTGTTTAATGTCACCTTGGAGAGGAAAATCCGAAAGACACAAAGCGGCAACCCTGTGGGAACACTGTTTACTAGAGTAACGCACGATCTTGCATATGCAGATTTATTGAGTTGTTATGCAGGAGGAAACAGGACATGGGAGAAAAGCTTGAAAAATTAGAAGAGTATGGGGCGGAGGTGGGGCTGACAATCAGTCAAAGACCAAGTGTATGTTAACATTATGATGTATCATGCAGCGTAACTTGCTGTGACAGTGCGAGAGAGAAAGCGAGAGGGAGAGAGAGAGAGAGAGAGAGACAAAAGATATTGTTTATTACTCTGTGGCAGTCAGCGCTCACATAATTATTCTTAGGACATAGAGCTTTTGTTCTTCTTAAGAGAAAATGTGACTAGAAGAGAGCCAGTCTTGTGATGTAAAAATCGACGCCATTGCGAGTTTTTGATTCACATTGTAAAATATATGTGTATATGGAAGGAAATCAGTTAATAGAACAATAAAAATTGTTCATTTCAAGAAGGTACGTGTTATTATACACCCAGCGTATACTTCTATTGTGATTTAATAATAAATACCAGCTTGAGAACAGTTCCGACGGGAGCGTTCAGTTCTAGTGAAATAGTTCGATGTTTTCTTCCGAAAAGAAGTCACTTCATGGATCATTCAAATCCACAATAGTACCTGGACATTTCTCAGAACTGAAAGCAATCTGATTGCTAAGCAACAGAGCCCCGAAGAATATTTCTCCGCACTTTGGTTACCACTTTCAGCTCAACACGGTATCTGCAGCATCTGGAGCAGATTTCTACAACAGCAGAAGCGTGTAATCGCTATCAGTTTCACACATCGCCCTGTGTACGCTGTATGTATTTACCCACAACAGTGAACATACAGTTACTCACACACATAGAAAGACAATACAAGGTGGTGTGGGAAACATTTCAGTATAAAGATCCTGTAGAGCTAAACAGTAATTAGCCTAGTAGTAGAAGTGGTAAACAAAAAAATTTTTCTTTTTTTTCAAAGGAGCCTTTATAACATCTAGGAAAAGGTATGGAGAAGGAGAAAGAAGCATGACTTTGAACGGGAATCAATATGAACACAGTGAGAGCTTTAAATATCTTGGGTTACTGATAACCAAGAATAATGATATGAAAGAAGATATACATACAAGGATTGCAGCTGGTGGGCCGAGTTACTTTGCACTGATTATTTAAAGCAATAATCCTTAGTATGAATCTTAAGCTGACAGCGTGTCGTGCAGTAGTGAGACCTCTGGCGATGACAATGACGCAAAATGAGGAAGAATTGTTCCAGTGACGAGAAAGGGAGATACTTACGAACATCTACGGGCCACAGAATGATAGGGGGCTTTGGCGAATCAGAAATAACAAAGAGATCAGAGAGTTGTGTACTGATTCATCTCGCTGATCTTCTAAGAATATTTTGCTGCGGTATTGTCTGTTGCTACGTGCGACCCTCTAGTGGAATACAGTTGGTATTTGGAATAGGGCACGTCTGCTCGCGATTTTTGTTCCTGTTTTGATACATAGTACAGTCTCTCGATAAAAATATCAGTACTAAGCCCGTTTCTGACTCATATGTATTACCGAGGAATGTCTGAAACTTTTTGAACATATTTTGCTAAATTCTCTCCACAGATTTCACGTTAAAAATTAAATTAGTTGACAATTATAATTTCTAGTCTACAGCAGACAAATATATGGGAAAACTGCCTTTATTGTACGGGCTCCTAATTCGTACCACTACTACAGACTACGTACCCCTTTCACAGTCTGACATTTTGTGACGTCAACATAAAATACGTGCTTCTTAGAGCCATATTGTCGGCTGTGTCTCGAGGAACAGATTGTCTGAAGACACCGCTCTTCTTATTGTAGTAATCAACGTTACGAGATAAATGGCAACATAATGTTTTGTTTTTGGTTAATATACATGAAACTTTTCACGACACCGTGTTCGTAACTTGCCCGTATTCTGAACTCCAAAAAATGTGTTTAGCATTATTGGTGCACATAATGTATAGAAGTGATGAGGTGAATTTTATCATGCGTTCTTTATGCTAAGTTATTAATAGAATAAGTAACGGAAAATTGTTATGACTTGGACGTACATGTAACACTATATCTAAATGGCGGTCATCGACCGATAAAAAATTTTCCTAAGCTAACTATTAAGAGGCAGACTGAAAATGAAAAGAAAAATGCTAACGGCGACAGTACAAAGTTTTCCAACTGAGCTGTAAATGATTTGGAAGGACATATTCTTACATTTTAAGACATAATGTTCGGTTTAAGCTTTTTCAACGTAAGAAAATTTGCGTTAGACTTTGGTAAACGATACGGCTTGCCCAACAGTTTCAATGCAAAAGAAGTAATGGCAGACAAAAAGTGGGCTGAAGATCCACAAAATAATGACGAATACAACGGAAAAAGCAAAAGAGAAGAAATCTAAAACTATAGCTCGACATGTGGAAAGGAAGTGTTTTGGAGACACTGTCGGAAAGACACCACAGAAACTCATTTCTAAAACACAAGAATGGTGTAGTGAGTCGTCTGAGGAAGAGCGAATGGAAAAAGTGACCAGACACGTGAAATAAGAGAATATGGGCTCAACGATAGTGTGCAGGGATGGCGATAGAAGGAAAAAAGTTGTATCGCGATCCCTGCAGATACTGTTGTAAGAACTAAAACATGGGACATTTCCTTAATCTTAGACTAACACGTATCTTTAAGGTTAGGCACATATTTTAGAAGGGTGTTACAATTAATGCACCCGGCGTAGGTTACAAGGGTTTTACAATTTATGCACTTGCTTGTCCCAATTAGAAAACCAGGTTCCTAATTTGTACCACTTGCAGATGCTTAGAAAACTAAGTGTGATGGGTTTAGTATTATAAGATTTTCAGTTCTTTAAATCAGACACCGAGAACAACTTCCTGTAGATGAGAAAGCCACTGCTTAAACAATTTTGTAACTTACTGTTTACACTACAGAAAAATCTCAAAAGTGGAACAATTTAGTAAAAATTCTGAAAAGTGGTACAATTTTGACAGCTCCTCGCTACTCGTGCAGGTTGCTCTAGGAAACATTAAAGAAATTGTTATCTTAATAGTTACAAAATAACTTCTCTCTCGCTTTTTTTTAATATCATACTCGCCATAGACTGTACCACTTATTACAATTTCCACGATAGTAATTTCGACCTCCTGTCATTTTAAAGTGGTTAAATGTGCTAAAACCATAGCAACTGTCAATACTAATAAAATAAATAAAAAGGAAGTGAGCCTATGTTCATTTCATTAACGTTGACAACTGCTTTGTTTTGAGTAAATGTAACCACAAGAAAACGACCGAAGTTTGAACTTGTAATGAATAATGCAGTGCTGGCGAACATGAAGCCACTGAAAAAATTCTGCGGCTCTGTGATCCCACACCAAATACAACTGTGTCGTTTCTAGCTTATATTTCGGTGGTATGGGAGTCAGGAAGAAAAATGAGAGTGGAGCGCAACTTACGACTACTCAAAGATTACGTCTGGAAAGCTTATTTGTCTGTATGACACACATTAGCAGACAACGAGTATGACAAAGAGACGTACACCTGCATCTACATACATACGCCGTAAAGCACAGTACGGTGCGTGGCGGAGGGTACCCTTTACCACCACTAGTCATGATCTTTCCTGTCCCAGTCGCAAATAGAAAAATGCAAAAACGGCTATCTATATGCCTCCGTTGTTGTTGTTGTGGTATTCAGTCCTGAGACTGGTTTGATACAGCTCTCCATGCTACTCTATCCTGTGCAAGCTGCTTCATCTCCCAGTACGTACTGCAGTCTACATCCTTCTGAATCTGCTTGGTGTATTCATCTCTTGGTCTCCCTCTACGATTTTTATCCTCCACGCTGCCCTCCAATACTAAATTGGTGATCCCTTGATGCCTCAGAACATGTCCTAGCAACCGATCCCTTGTTCTAGTTAGGTTTTGCCACAAACTCCTCTTCTCCCCAATTCTATTCAATACCTGCTCATTAGTTATGTGATGTACCCATCTAATCTTCAGCATTCTTCTGTAGCACCACATTTCGAAAGCTTCTATTCTCTTCTTGTCCAAACTATGCCTCCGTATGAGCCCTAATTTCCCGTATCTTACCTTCGTGGTCCCTACATGAAATGTATCTAAGCGGAAGTAGGATGGGTCTGCAGACGGCTTCAAATGCCGGTTCTCTAAATTTCCTCAGTAGTGTTGCTTGAAAAGAAAGTCGTCTTCCCTCCATGAATTCCCATTTGATTTCCCGAAGCACCTCGTAACATTAACTTGTTGATTGAACCCACCGGTAACAAATCTAGAAGCCTGCCTCTGAATTGCTTCGATGTCTCCGATGCCTCCCTTTAATCTTTCATCTGCCTCACTAGACTGGTCAATGAGTGACTGGGTGGAAGCTTCAGACCCGCTTAGCGATTTTGCATAGGACCAGAATATTCTTGGGTTCTTTGCTAAGGTATGACGGTGGTTGCTGCTGTATGCCTCGAGCATAGGTTTTCTGACAGACGCACGAATCTCTACTAAGCTGTACCTGTCTTTTGAACCCAGAATGCTATAGCCTCTGCTTCATCAGTGTTGTTCAAATTTGTATGAAATCTTATGGGACTTAACTGCTAAGGTCATTAGTTCCTAAGCTTACACACTACTTAACCTAAATTATCCTAAGGACAAACACACACACCCATGCCCTAGGGAGGACTCGAACCTCCGCTGGGACTAGCTTCATCAGTATTTTTAGAATTTCGTTGTTGAACAATGGTTGGTCTTTTCCGTCCTTCATCCATTACTAGGTTCATAGTTCTCCAGAGTACGATTTACAGCGTGCCTAAACTTTGGCCATAAAACCTTTTAGTCCGTCTTTCTGGAAACAAGTGATGTCAGTTCATTAACTGAGATGCTAACAACTGCTTATCTTCTCTTCGAAGCAGAAATATCTCCTTGCCTTCTTGACTGATTTAATAACTTCCGTAACCATAGTTGCTATGATAACATCATGATCATTAATCCTCTTCTCTACACTGACGCTGAAGATAAGGTCCGGCCTGTTTGTAGCTGCAAGGTCTAAGATATTTCCGTTGCGTGTGGGTGCCGAACTGTGTAGTCGATACAGTTTTCAGAAAACTTGTTCAAAACTACTTCACGTGAGTGTCTGTTTGTACTCTCCGCATTGAATCCATAGAAGTTCCGGTCTATACTCTGGAGGTTAAAGTCGTCACCAATTAGTATTGCAAGATCTGGGTATTTACACGCTGCTGACCATAGACTTTCTTTGAATGACTCTAGAACTGTCACAGCAGAAACGGGTGGCTGCTAGAAACATTCAGCAATTAACTTGGTTTCACACAGACATGCTAAACCGGACCAGATAATTTCACTGTCACACTCAGCTTCGACCTCAGATAGGGATAGTAATTTTGTCGACTGCAATGAACACCTTCCCATCTATGGCATCTTATCTGCCTTTCCGATAAACTTTCAACGAGTCGCCAAGTATCTCAGAGCTTTCCACTTCGGGTTTAGTCAGATCTTCTTCCCAAGAATAATTTCAGTGCGAGAAATTTCCTGGAGGGCAGTACATTCGGGAACTTTCTTAAGAATATTTAACAAAGTTCCTGAATGTACTGTCATACATTACTGTCATACGAAGAATACTTCGAAAATTTACTGATAAAATTTTTGGCAGCCAAAGTATCTTTACTCTGAATTTACTCATTCCTTTCTGCGTATCGACTGAGAAGTGTTCATCAGAGTACCTCGAACTACCGCCTAGCCCGGAAAATCCTCGTGTGCACTTCTGCGTTTCTGCGCACTTGCCTGGACCTTGAGCACACCATGGATTACGACAAAACAAGGATCCTGGCTGAGACCCCCCGATTCTGGGCTAGTGTCATTAATGAATCGATCGAAATCTCATCCTTCGGCTTGGGCTTCTATACGCAACAGTGATCATTTCAGTAAGTCGTCATAAATACTAAAATAGGCATTACTCGCTTTCCTCGTTGAGGATTAAATCCGGGTCTTTCTTTTTGTGGGTGTATATTTCAACTTCTTCTAAAATGTTAAGAAACCGTCCCTTATGAGCTCTATATAGGATGTCTAAGTCTTGCTCAATGTTCGTGACTGAGTGCTTTAAGGCAGCCATATGCACCCCCGAACGCTGTTTTGGTTTGAGAGTAGGTGTGCTCCCTAAATCTAGTTTCAAAGTCCCTATCAGTCTGCCCTACGTATTGTTTACAGCAGTCATCACATTTAATCTTATATACACTTGTATATTGAAATTTATTCCTACTATTACATATTTTTAGAAGAAGTTGAAATATACACCCACAAAAAGAAAGACCCGGATTTAGTCCTCAACGAGCAAAGCGAGTTTAATCATAATGCCTATGTTAGTATTTATGACGACTTACTGAAATGATCAGTGTTGCGTACAGATGTCCAAGCCGAAGGACGAGAGAGATGGTGCACGGTGAAACAGCTGGAAGATGCGTGCAGCGCCTGGTGTCGTTGACGGGGCCCTCCTGCACGGCCCTCTTACCCACGGCGGTGGACATCAGACGACTGAACGGCTCGCGGCACAACACCCAAATAGCGGGAACCACGGAAGCAGACCATGGAGGAAAACAAGTCTACACCAGCGCCATGGATATAGAAATCGCCCTTTGTTTTCGATCGTACAAAACCGATAATTTTATTGTGTATTATAATTTTGACAAGTACAGATTTTAACCTTGACAATTGCAGATCTTAACTAAGTATTTTTAGCGATTAAAGCAAATTAGAAAAATCTACTTAATACAGTATGTGCATATGTAATGAAACAAATGTACCAGACGCCACCTGTCGGTAAGAGTTTTATAATTGATATAAATGACGTGCAATCTGCAACAAATTTAATGTGACGGAGCATGTGAAGGTTGCCGTGTGTAGACGGGTATCCCCGGTAACTGAAATTGCAGATAAGTTCTGGTACATTTGATGTTGATCGGATAGGATGAAATAGGTTTGCAGTTGTGAAATAGTAAATTAGTATCTTTATCATTTCAGATCCGAAGGTGGTTCTAGGGGAACCGAAAGCGGTTATATGAATACACATTTTTGCAATCAAGACGGATTATCACTGGTTAGTGATTGCGGTATCCCTCCAGACATTGTGTCTGTTTTTGCAAAGTTCAGTATTAGGACTATACCCTTTTCATTTTACTTCAGTGTGTAGTCAGTTCTGTCTTACTGCAAATACCAGGTGTATACTGATGACCTCCACTTGTACCTCATGAAAAACCAATAAACTTGAAGACAGAGATTTCAGATGTGGCCTCTGTGAAATATGAAAATGGGCAGGAAATATGAGATTGACGCTCAACCAACAAAAAAACAAACAAGCCTGTTTGGTCATTACAGGCTCATTAGCCCGAAATACCAGATAGACTTACGATGTATAATCTTAATTGGGACAAATAACATCGCCTCTCCGTCACAAAAAGAGTCTAGGAGTAACAACAGATGAAAAACTAACTTTGGATAATCACAAAGCTGCAAGTGCAAGAATGCATCATCATCTCTCCACGCCTTACAAAAATATAAAATACTCTTCGCTTTTGGCCTGTAAGGAACTAAAAAAGTTGCACAAATGCTAATACATCGAATCGTTCAATACAGCGATTTTATCCTGCAAAGTCTTACTCGGGAAAGCTCACGGTGATGAATGACTGCGTCCGACTCTTTGAACATATTTCACCGCGTTATGTACAGATAAGCTTGTTACGTGCAGACAAGAATACAGATTTCCATATACTCTGCCTCCTCAACCACCTTATATACATATAATGTCCTCAACCTCAACGTTGCTGTTTGAAAACCATAGCTTAAAAGCTCGTTCCCATTAGGGCAAATTCCTTTCTGTCCAACTCCATCATTCATCCACTCGCTCGAAATCCCGTTCAGTGGCAGGAATCGTACACTGGAATGTCATCCCTCATTATAACAGGTAACTGAATAACCCACCTGCTGAATCAACAATAGTGTATGCCTTTGTCCCTATACACATTCGTTATCACATTTCGTCCTACTTTCCTGCCAGATCTGTCTCCTTTGGCAATGCTCTTAGTTGGTGCGGACTACCCAAATTTCTCTCCCTCAGAGCTCTTAGTGTTAGCGAATGTCAGTTTTATACACTCCTGGAAATGGAAAAAAGAACACATTGACACCGGTGTGTCAAAACCACCATACCTGCTCCGGACACTGCGAGAGGGCTGTACAAGCAATGATCACACGCACGGCACAGCGGACACACCAGGAACCGCGGTGTTGGCCGTCGAATGGCGCAAGCTGCGCAGCATTTGTGCACCGCCGCCGTCAGTGTCAGCCAGTTTGCCGTGGCATACGGAGCTCCATCGCAGTCTTTAACACTGGTAGCATGCCGCGACAGCGTGGACGTGAACCGTATGTGCAGTTGACGGACTTTGAGCGAGGGCGTATAGTGGGCATACGGGAGGCCGGGTGGACGTACCGCCGAATTGCTCAACACGTGGGGCGTGAGGTCTCCACAGTACATCGATGTTGTCGCCAGTGGTCGGCGGAAGGTGCACGTGGCCGTCGACCTGGGACCGGACCGCAGCGACGCACGGATGCACGCCAAGACCGTAGGATCCTACGCAGTGCCGTAGGGGACCGCACCGCCACTTCCCAGCAAATTAGGGACACTGTTGCTCCTGGGGTATCGGCGAGGACCATTCGCAACCGTCTCCATGAAGCTGGGCTACGGTCCCGCACACCGTTAGGCCGTCTTCCGCTCACGCCCCAACATCGTGCAGCCCGCCTCCAGTGGTGTCGCGACAGGCGTGAATGGAGGGACGAATGGAGACGTGTCGTCTTCAGCGATGAGAGTCGCTTCTGCCTTGGTGCCAATGATGGTCGTATGCGTGTTTGGCGCCGTGCAGGTGAGCGCCACAATCAGGACTGCATACGACCGAGGCACACAGGGCCAACACCCGGCATCATGGTGTGGGGAGCGATCTCCTACACTGGCCGTACACCACTGGTGATCGTCGAGGGGACACTGAATAGTGCACGGTACATCCAAACCGTCATCGAACCCATCGTTCTACCATTCCTAGACCGGCAAGGGAACTTGCTGTTCCAACAGGACAATGCACGTCCGCATGTATCCCGTGCCACCCAACGTGCTCTAGAAGGTGTAAGTCAACTACCCTGGCCAGCAATATCTCCGGATCTGTCCCCCATTGAGCATGTTTGGGACTGGATGAAGCGTCGTCTCACGCGGTCTGCACGTCCAGCACGAACGCTGGTCCAACTGAGGCGCCAGGTGGAAATGGCATGGCAAGCCGTTCCACAGAACTACATCCAGCATCTCTACGATCGTCTCCATGGGAGAATATCAGCCTGCATTGCTGCGAAAGGTGGATATACACTGTACTAGTGCCGACATTGTGCATGCTCTGTTGCCTGTGTCTATGTGCCTGTGGTTCTGTCAGTGTGATCATGTGATGTATCTGACCCCAGGAATGTGTCAATAAAGTTTCCCCTTCCTGGGACAATGAATTCACGGTGTTCTTATTTCAATTTCCAGGAGTGTACATGTATAAATACACATTGTGTCTGCAGCTTTCACTGTTATTGTTATTATTATTACTATTATTATTTCTTTCTTGTCTCAGACGTTATGTCTGGTTAAAAATGGAAGGTGACGCGGACCTTGATCTAGCGTGGTTTCCTTTTAACTGTATGGTATATGTTACACTGCATTTAGGAACTCTCGGGTAATTGAACAAGTGTCAATAATTACAGATTTCTGTAGTTGTATATATAAGTTTGGATGTAGCTGTATTGCATTGATGCACTGGTAGATATTGTGTGGTATGACTCCTGTAGTTGATAGTATAATTGGTATGATGTCAACTTCATCCTGATGCCACATGTCTTTTACTTTCTCAGCCAGTTGGATGTATTTTTCTCTTTTGTATATTTGTTGTATTGGGTATGCATATTTCGATTAGTTGTGTTAATTTCTTCTTTTTATTGGTGAGTATGATGTCAGGTTTGTTATGTGGTGTTGTTTTATCTGTTATAATTGTTCTGTTCCAGTATAATTTATATTCATCGTTCTCCAGTACATTTTGTGGTGCATACTTGTATGTGGGAACATGTTGTTTTATAAGTTTATGTTATAAGGCAAGCTGTTGATGTATTATTTTTGCTACATTGTCATGTCTTCTGGGGTATTCTGTATTTGCTAGTATTGTACATCCGCTTGGGATGTGATCTACTGTTTCTATTTGTTGTTTGCAAAGTCTGCATTTATCTGTTGTGGTATTGGGATCTTTAATAAGATGCTTGCTGTAATATCTGGTGTTTATTGTTTGATACTGTATTGCAATCATGAATCCTTCCGTCTCACTGTATATATTGGATTTTCTTAGCCATGTGTTGGATGCGTCTTGATCGATTTGTGGCTGTGTTAGATGATACGGGTGCTTGCCATGTAGTGCTTTCTTTTTCCAATTTACTTTCTTCGTATCTGTTGATGTTATGTGATCTAAAGGGTTGTAGAAGTGGTTATGAAATTGCAGTGGTGTAGCCGATGTATTTATATGAGTGATTGCTTTGTGTATTTTGCTAGTTTCTGCTCGTTCTAGAAAGAATTTTCTTAAATTGTCTACCTGTCCATAATGTAGGTTTTTTATGTCGATAAATCCCCTTCCTCCTTTCTTTCTGCTTAATGTGAATCTTTCAGTTGCTGAATGTGTGTGATGTATTCTGTATTTGTGGCACTGTGATCGTGTAGTGTATTGAGTGCTTCTAGGTCTGTGTTACTCCATTTCACTACTCCAAATGAGTAGGTCAATATTGGTATAGCATAAGTATTTATAGCTTTTGTCTTGTTTCTTGCTGTCAATTCTGTTTTCAGTATTTTTGTTAGTCTTTGTCTATATTTTTCTTTTACTTCTCCTTTAATATTTGTATTATCTATTCCTATTTTTGTCTGTATCCTAGATATTTATAGGCCTCTGTTTTTTCCATCGCTTCTATGCAGTCGCTGTCGTTATCCAATATGTAATCTTCTTGTTTAGTGTGTTTTCCCTTGGCTATGCTATTTTTCTTGCATTTGTCTGTTCCAAAAGCCATATTTATATCATTGCTGAATACTTCTGTTATCTTTAGTAATTGGTTGAGTTGTTGATTTGTTGCTGCCAGTAGTTTTAGATCATCCATGTATAGCAGATGTGTGATTTTGTGTGGGTATGTTCCAGTAATATTGTATCCATAATTTGTATTATTTAGCATGTTGGATAGTGGGTTCAGAGCAAGGCAGAACCAGAAAGGACTTAATGAGTCTCCTTGGTATATTCCACGCTTAATCTGTATTGGCTGTGATGTGATATTATTTGAATTTGTTTGGATATTAAGTGTGGTTTTCCAATTTTTCATTACTATGTTTAGGAACTGTATCAATTTAGGATCTACTTTGTACATTTCCAATATTAGTAGTAACCATGAGTGGGGTACACTATCAAAAGCTTTTTAGTAATCGATGTATGCATAGTGTAGCGACCTTTGTTTAGTTTTAGCTTGATATGTCACCTCTGCATCTATTATCAGTTGCTCTTTACATCCTCATGCTCCTTTGCAACCACCTTTTTGTTCTTCATTTATAATTTTGTTCTGTG
Source organism: Schistocerca cancellata (assembly GCF_023864275.1). Taxonomy (NCBI): domain Eukaryota; kingdom Metazoa; phylum Arthropoda; class Insecta; order Orthoptera; family Acrididae; genus Schistocerca; species Schistocerca cancellata. Next base: position 817,773,857 of record NC_064630.1, read on the forward strand.
TTGTATGTGTCATCAATTTCTGTGCAATGACTGAAGTTAATATTTTGTATATTGTTGGTAGGCATGTTATGGGGCGATATTTAGCTGGGTTTGCTGTGTCTGCTTGATCTTTAGGTTTCAGATAAGTTATTCCATGTGTAAGTGTATCAGGGAATGTGCATGGGTCTGCAATGTAACTATTAAATAATTTAGTTGGATGTGAATGTGTTGAGGTGAATTTCTTTAGCCAGAAATTTGCTATTTTATCTTTTCTAGGGGTTTTCCAATTGTGAGTAGAATTAATTGCTTGGGTGACTTCATGTTGCAAAATTATCACTTCAGGCATTTGTGGTATCATCTTGTATGTATCTGTTTCTGCTTGTATCCACCGTGCATGCCTGTTATGTTGTACCGGGTTTGACCATATGTTGCTCCAGAAGTGTTCCATGTCTGTTATGTTTGGTGGATTGTCTATTTTAATGTGTGTGTTATCTATTGTCTGGTAAAATTTCTTTTGGTTTGTGTTGAATGTTTGGTTTTGTTTCCTTCTATTATCACTTTTCTTGTATCTTTTTTGGCCAATGGTTGTAATTTCTGCTTATTTTCATCTAATTGCTCTATCACTTCTTGTTGTGAGATTTTACCTAACCTTTTTCGTTTTTTTTCTAACATTTCAGTTCTTATAAATTGTGTTAGCTGTCCGATGTCTTTTCTCAGTTTTTCTATTCTGATCTGTAGCCTGTGTTGCCATGCTGGTTTTGTGGGTTTCTTCTGTGTGTTGGTTTGTTCTGATCTCTGCCTAGTGTGTATATTTAGTGTAGTGAGTGCTCCTATATAAACCAGTAGTTGTAACTCTTCCATAGTTGTGTTTTCGTTTATTTTGTTGTGTATGATTGTGTTGATAGTTTTTATTGTTGTTTCGACTTGTGGGTTATTTGGCAGTCTATGCAAGAATGGTCTATTACTATTATTATTATTACTACTACTACTATTAAAGGGGCAGCAGCAGCAGGAGCAGTGGTAGTAGTAATAGTAGTAGGACTGCTAGTATTAAAGTTATTACCTCTAAGCTAATACTATACTATTTATTCACATTGTCTCTACATACGCTCAAATCATTTTTAATTATATTGATTTTATTACTATTCCTCATATTAAAGTTATCGTCTTTCTTAACTAATTTTTTTTTAAAGTATCGAATGTGTGAAACCCTGATCCGGTTTCAGAAAGATCATTAATGCTCTAATCTGATCATCTTCAATTAATCAACTAAACAAAAAACTTCCCTAGTCATAGTCCTGACGAGTCTTTAGTGTTATAATGCAGTTCAACAGCGAACCCTCTGCACATGTCGAGCTTTGCACGAATATCTGAATAAGGTTTTTGTGTAATATTGGTGTGTTTGATGACGTCAGTCCCTCCACTCCGTCAGGATAGTTCCGACCAGAGGGAGTCGGTGATTTCCACGCACGCTGTTGTCGTTTACTCAGTCACCGATGTCCTCAGCACCTCTCCCCTGACATCAACTACGTATCCCAGTTCCATAACTGAAATGTAACATAGGTTACGACCAGGTTACCTCTGCGTAACGTCTCCTATCTTTTCGTCAATTTCTACTGTACGGCTCTGGAGAAAACCACCCACTAAACAGCATCTTATCCAAAACCACGTTAACCATTAAAGGTTAACGTGTTACCGTCATCACAGCTTCCTTCTAGCTATGTCCCCACGGTCTTCTGTCCAACAGGAAACTGATATTTCCGTCTAATAGTCGACACTATCCCAGTTTTCCTTGACCCTCCCAATTTCTTTCATTATTCCCTACCAACTCATCTACTAACTTTTCTGTATTATTTCTTTCTCTTTTCCAGAGCAGTCACTTGGTTGCTCAAACCTGATAACATCATAACTGGTTGACTTATACTTCTGTTCGTTTTTCATTGTTTCCATTCGAATGGAATTCTGGAATTAACAGATTTTGAACCCGGATAGTAGTTGGAGCTAGACGAATAGGGTATTCCACTTCAGAAACCGTTAGGGAATTCTATATTCCGAGGTCCACAGCGTCACGAGACAGCCAGCTCTTAACGACGGAGAACTGCGGCGTTTTAGAGTCATCAGAAAAGCAACTCTCCTTGAAATAGCAGCAAAAGTCAGTGAACCACGGACGTATCCGTTACGACAGTGCGTCCAAATTTGGCCTCAGTGGCCTATGGCAGCAAACGACTGACGTGAGTGCCTTTGCTAACATCACGACATCGCCTAAAGCGCCTCTCGTGGGCTCCTAACCATGTCGGTTGGGCCCTGAACGACTGGAAAACCGTGTTCTGGTCAGATGAGTCCCGATGTCAGTTGGCAGCAGACGACGGTAAGGTTCAAGTGTGGCGCAGATCCCAGGAAGCCATGGACTCCGTAATGGTGTGGGCTGTGTTTACATGAAATAGACTGGGTTCTCTGGTACAACTGAACCGATCACTGAAATGGTTATGTTCGACTACTTGGACACCATTTGAATCCATCTGTGGAATTCATGTTCCCAAACAACGATGGAATTTTGATGAATGACAAGGTGCCACGTCACCGGGCCACAATTGTTTGCGATTGGACAATTTCATCGTCCGACACGAATCACACAGAACATTTGTGGGACTTACCGAGTGGTCAGATCGTGCACGAATTTTGCAACGGCAACGCTTTCTCAATTGTGGACGGCTATAGAGGCAGCCTGGCTCAATGTTTGTGCAGGGGACTTTCAGCGACCTGTTAAATCCGAGCAAGGTCGAGTCGCTGCACTAGGCCGCGCAAGACGAGGTCTGACACGACATTAGGAGATGTCCCACGGCTGTTGTGACCTCAGGGTGTAATCCTTTCGTGCAGTTCGCAAAACAACATGGCTGAAGTGCTTTCTGTAACTTTTCCATGTGGTAACCTACAGTCTTGTGTTGTCACTGAGGGAAATTCTGCTGAGTGTGACCTAGGTACACTATTACATGTCGAGACAGCTAAGACCCTATCCTTTTGTTCTACCTTGCAGAGCCATTCTGGTTTATGTACGATTATTTCTCAGAGATTTTCATTCTATTTCAGTCATTCAATTAATTCAGCCTGTAGCGCAATAGTTGCTCATTTGTTTTCTTTTGAAGCCCCAGCTGTCCCCTGATACACATCTCTAGAGGGGCAATTTACGTATTTAGCTTTTCCTGGGCTTTTCTCGATGTATATTTCTTAAAGTTCGTGGATGTTTTTCTATTTAAGAGGATACATCTCCCGTTCGTAATTGTAAGTGTAAATTAGTCTGTAGCGCAGTTTTCATTTCTTCTGAACAGCCAGCTATCTAGCTGATTTACAGTAGGAAAACTGTAACAGTCAATCTGACCGCTGGGCGTCATTTCGCATTTAATAAATAGCGTGCATTTTAATTCGTGGGCCATATTTTTCATCACTTTTAATGTACCATGGTGGTTTATAACTTCTATAAATGACAAACGTCTATTACAAAAACCAAACGAATTATACACATATTTACCTTAAAAGACTGCACCTCGTCATTCTTACCGGTGAGATATTTCTACGTTTCATATCTGTAAGGGCGCACCAGTGGATATTTTAATCGCCTTGGCTTATTTTATTTCGTTATCGTGATCTCTTTCCCGCCCCCTCTCTCTCTACGTTTAATTTTATTTAGTGGAAGAATGGACATACTTTAGCTGCCGTTCTCTGTCAATACACTGTTATGCTCTGCAGAAGTTAAGCGTTTCTCTTCATTATTATGCTGCGCCACTGTTTTCGTTCAGATGAAGAATTACTGACTTACATAAACAGTTTACCAGAAGAAAATTCAGGAATGTGTTGGATGTTAACGATGACAAAGGTTATAAAGCTGATATGGAATATCAGCCTCACGAAACAGTACAAGGAGGATCGTTAGAGTCGGAAGATGACAACTCTGTACAACATACGAATAATCCAGAGTAGAACAGTGTGCGCTCGAATTGCACTAGAGCAAGCACCTGGAAGGTTTGGGCGTACCAACGTTTTGGTAGAAACTCCTGGGCCAACGGTAATGCTAGGAAACTTATAGCCGCAAGCAGTTATTTGAGTGCATAGCGAGTGGTAACAGACAATAATATTCTACATAACATAAAAAAAACTGTACAGAAATTAGAGCCCGAGAACTTCTCCAGGATGACACGGGGGTACATATATTGCCCATTTAGAATCTGCCATAGCTATATTGTGTGCATGTGGAGCATATGGAACAAAGAATTTGCCCTGAAACTTCTGTGGTCTCAAGTGTGGGGGCCAACATTTTTTTCTCGCGCTATGGGAAGAAATAAGTTAACAGAAGCCATGTGAGTTTTAGGATGTGATAAAAAGCAGATTTGTGCCTAAAGACTCAAGACCGATGGCTCCGCAGCAGTTACCCAAGTCTCGACTTCATTTGTAGGTAACTGTATCCACAGCTATAAACCAGGTGCGTTTATAGCCCTAGTTCTATCGATTCAATGCAGAGTGCCTGTGTATGCAATGCATGAGTCATAAAACAGACAAATTTGAACCTCCGGTTTTCAGCAGATGTCAGTAGTGAATATACAATGAATCGATCCTTAGTTGGGTAAAAAAAGCGAAAATCCCAATAACATACCTGTTGCTGAGCGTGTTGCTGCGTGTCTCATTCAACCTTACACTTCGAAAGGAAGAAGTGTAACATGTGACAATTTCTTCAAGCCAAACATCTTGCAGAACAGCTGAAGACGGAGAACACAACCGTGGTAGGTATACTGAAGAAAGTCCGAAGAGAAGTTCCTCCAATAGCTAAGTCTACTGCCGGATCTTTGTATGATACTATTTTATACAAATCTGGCGACACAGCAATTACTCCCTATCGAGGGGAAGACCAAGAAACGCGTTCCTGCATTGAGAACAATGCGCCAGGCAGTTACAGTGGACGATCAAACAGAGAAGAAACTCCCTGAAACCGTGAGCTGCTACAATTCCACTAAATTCGGAGTTGATATTCTGGACCAGATGTCTCGCCTGCATACTGTCAAGTGCGGCTGCCGCAGATGGTCTACGCACGTCTTTTTCGACGTCCTATACCTTGAAACTTACTGCCAGATTAAAACTGTGTGCCCGACCGAGACTCGAACTCGGGACCTTTGCCTTTCGCGGGCAAGTGCTCTATCATCTGAGCTACCGAAGCACGACTCACGTCCGGTACTCACAGCTTTACTTCTGCCAGTATCTCGTCTCCTACCTTCCAAACTTTACAGAAGCTCTTCTGCGAAACTTGCAGAACTAGCACTCCTGAAAGAAAGGAGTGCTAGTTCTGCAAGTTTCCGCAAGTTTCGCAGAAGAGCTTCTGTAAAGTTTGGAAGGTAGGAGACGAGATACTGGCAGAAGTAAAGCTGTGAGTACCGGACGTGAGTCGTGCTTCGGTAGCTCAGATGGTAGAGCACTTGCCCGCGAAAGGCAAAGGTCCCGAGTTCGAGTCTCGGTCGGGCACACAGTTTTAATCTGCCAGGAAGTTTCATATCAGCGCACACTCCGCTGCAGAGTGAGAATCTCATTCTGGAAACATCCCCCAGGCTGTGGCTAAGCCATGTCTCCGCAGTATCCTTTCTTTCAGGAGTGCTAGTTCTGCAAGTTTCGCAGAAGAGCTTCTGTAAAGTTTGGAAGGTAGGAGACGAGATACTGGCAGAAGTAAAGCTGTGAGTACCGGACGTGAGTCGTGCTTCGGAAGCTCAGATGGTAGAGCACTTGCCCGCGAAAGGCAAAGATCCCGAGTTCGAGTCTCGGTCGGGCACACAGTTTTAATCTGCCAGGAAGTTTCATATCAGCGCACACTCCGCTGCAGAGTGAGAATCTCATTGTGGTCCTATACCTTGTTGAAAACAACGCCTGGGTCTTTCACAGAGAGACAACGGGCGAAAAAGTTAGCCGGCGAATGTTTCTTTTCAAATTTGCAAAAGAACATATGTACAATCATATTTACAATCAAGGAAAGGACCTCTTCATTCACTGCAACCACTGAAACACGTAAGGCACCGGTACTGAAGACCTGACAGATAGAATAATGCAAAAGTTCGAACAAAACTAAAAATCTGAATGTGCAGTGCAAGAAATTCGTATGTGGTCCATGTGCTGGAAGTGTTCAGCAAGTGTGGGCAAAGCGTTTTGACAAAGACGGTGGCTAGGACTGGAAAGATGTCATTCAGAGGAAAAATGTTATATTCAAGTTATTTCTACAGTATATTGTGTCCATTTTTCCTTATTTTTCGTACGAAATATATGTTTGAGACCTGTTTGGGGCTCTGGCTGAGTACAAGTCATACAGATAAAAATGTTGTTGTATAATTATATGTTTATTTGCAGTTGTAAGTTTAGTTTATCTTTATTTTGTATTTACAATATATTCCTTATTTCGATCTTTTTTATTTAATTAAATATATTTTCTTTAGAAATTTTTAAGCATGACGCATTTTACGATAGCCATGATGCACTAATGACCTAAAAAGACACCGCACTGAAGCAACTTAAGAAGTAAATCTGAAAACAAAAAAGAAAAACTTCACTGGTCAAAATGACCTGTTACGTTCCTTCTACATAGTTTGCTAATGCCGGTCTGCCTAACGCTAAGGCGTCAGCGAACATTGATGACTCATCAGAAGGGTGGGTAGTTGCGTATCTAGGTTTCTGCCGCTTTCATTGTTCAATTCTTCAGTTAGTGTTGCTTAGCATGGGTAGATATGTGCGTGCTTTGTGCGAACACAGGAGCAGCTGGCTGCAGTTCGCGAATAGCTGAATGAGCTTTTAGCTACGATTAGTCCTCCTTGGAGATACTGCCTCGTGGTGTAGCGGTAGGAGAGAATGCGGCGCGTTGCGAGCGACAAGCCAGGTGTCGCTTGTTTGGCCATGGGCTCTGCTGCCGAGCCACCTCCTAGTGTGGAGGATCTGCCCTCACAGCAGGGTGAGTGGCGGGTACTAACGCGTTCCCGTCACCCGAGGCGAAGGGCCAGTGAGGAGCGTGGCGTCTTGCCTCACCTATTCGTTCTGTGACCTCTGGTTAATTAGTTATCAGGCGCTCCAGCGTTATGGACACTCTGAAATGTCTGCTGGGGACCTCATTCAAGGTGTGGAGGCAGCCCTGTCTGCGGCTGCCGAGCGTGCAGGGTACAGTTGTCTGAAAGTTGTCACTCACGTCGCCACCAATGACACCTGTTCCATGGGATTGGAGGCCATCCTCAATTCATACAATCGGTTGGCGGAGGTGAGGAAAGCTGTTGGCTTTGTACGTGATACACTCAGTCCTTTGGTTTGGAACCGACTTGACGGTCTCTAGCAAGAGCTTCGTCGACTCTGCAACATTGTTGACGGCAGATTTCTGGACCTGCGTTATGGGATGGGATTCGTAGGACGTCCCTTGATAGGTCAGGGCTACACTACACAAAGGAAGCAGCTGTTCAGGTAGAAGAGTGGACAGGAAAACCCGCTTTCTTCTTACGGGAACAGGATAGCCTGAGAATGTTGTCAAACAACTAAAAGCTAAGGCACCAGTATCACCCAGGCTGTATGGCTTACACAAGATCCATAAACAGGGTGTACCACTTCGCCCGATCGACAGTAATATCGGCGCAGCCACCTACCCTACAGCCTCCTACCTTAAGAAGATGTTGACACCAAATGTGGGAAAGAGTGTCCACCACATCCACCACTCCTCAGACTTTGTGGAACTTCTCAACAACCTACGGATCTCAGACACAGACATCACGGTCAGTTTTGATGTGGTGTCTCTATTCACCAGGGTACCACTTCAGGACATACTCGATACACTTAATGAGAAATTTGACGGAGCCTTGCTAGATCTTTTCAAGCATATTTTGACATCGGCGTACTTCCTTTGTGGAGACCAATTCTACGAGCAGACTGAAGGAGTGGCCATGGGTAGCCCCTTATCTCCAGTAGTGGCGAATCTGTTTATGAAGAAATTTGAGGATGAGGCACTTACAACTGCTGCCTACCAGCCGACGTGTTTCTTCAGATACGTTGATGACACGTTCGTCATCTGCCCACGAGGCAAGAGAAGACTGGATGAGTTCCTGGACCATCTGAACACAAGATACCCCAACATCAAGTTAACCATGGAACTAGAGAGTGATGGTCAGCTCCCAATGCTCGATGTCCTGGTAAAGAGGAAGGCAGACAGCACCTTATGCGACAGTGTGTACAGGAAACCAACACACACTGCCTCATATCTACAGGCTTACAGTTGCCATCACCCAGCACAGAAGCATGAAGTGCTGAGAACACTCGTACACCGAGCCAAAACACTCTCTGACCCAGACAACCTGACAGCGGAATTAGAACATCTCCATATAGTGTTCACAGACAACGGATACTCCACCAGGGATATCCGCAAAGCGCTCCATCCCACCAGACGACCTGAGGCAACAGGAGAGGAGCAGGAAGAAGAGACCAGGAGACTAGCCTTTCTTGCGTATGCTGGGCCTATATATGCCAAGATCGGCAGAGTCTTAAAGAAACACAATATCAAGAGTGTTGTGGGTTGGCAGGAGAGCCAACACCGGGTTACTAGAGGAAGCTGAAAGGCACGCGTTTTAGCTCACGCAAGCTGGCGTGAGGTCTGGAACAGGACAAGGAAATTAGACTTTAGAAAAAACGGACGTAGCTGGAGGAATACTTAACTTTAATCCATTAACGGTGAACGTCGCTCTTGACGGTACATGATTCAGTATCAATAGTAACTGGTAATGGCGCCTTGCTAGGTCGTAGCAAATGACATAGCTGAAGGCTATGCTAACTATCGTCTCGGCAAATGAGAGCGTATTTTGTCAGTGAACCATCGCTAGCAAAGTCGGTTGAACAACTGGGGCGAGTGCTAGGAAGTCTCTCCAGACCTGCCGTGTGGCGGCGCTCGGTCTGCAATCACTGATAGTGGCGACACGCGTGTCCGACGTATACTAACGGACCGCGGCCGATTTAGAGGCTACCACCTAGCAAGTGTGGTGTCTGGCGGTGACACCACAAAGAGTGTGTTCTAGACTCCTAACAAGATAAGGACCCTCCTTGGGACTATCAAGGATGATATGGGGTTAAGGAAACCTGGTGTCTACCATGTACCATGTGAATGTGGGATGTCGTACATCAGTCAAACTACTAGTGCACCAGAGACATACCAGACTACGACAGGTAACTAAATCTGGAACAGTAGAACATTGCCTGGACTTTGAGCACACCACGGGTTATGACAAAACCAGGATCCTGGCTCAGACTCCCCGATTCTGGGCTAATGTCATTAATGAATCGATTGAAATCAAGATGGCGGAGAACTTGATCAACTGGGAAGCAGAATATCCGCTTAGTGGAATCCTGCTTTGGAACTACTACAGAAACAACTGAAGAAAGTTCCCTCCTACAGACGTCCGAGGGCGTAAGCAACGGAACAGGAAGGTATACGCGATACCAGACGGCAGCAAGCTCCTTGGAGGACGGCCATCATAATATGCAGCTCCAACAGCAGCCGTATGGAGCAGGAAGCGCACCTCACAGGCGCTTACCGGGTTCAGAGGGCCAGGAGAATGGCTCGGCCACGAGAGAAACTCGCCGTCGTCGCGGACAGCATAAGGAACTTCAACAGAGCCACGACAGTGCTAGGATCGCGCCTGTCGGGCGCGGACCCAATACGGAACGCCTCGGGATGTCCGCTACCTCAGAAGAGAGCCGCAACGGGCGCGGACCGAAGATGGAGCGCCTAGAGACTGATAACGCCGCCAGGAATGGCCGCAGTGGGCGCGGACGGCATAGGGAGCGCCACACACCGCCCAGGCGTAAATAAGGGGCAAGGTCAGCTCGTCAACCAGTCTCAGGGAACACCTGATGAAGACCTATTAAAGACAATGTTAATTTGTTCAGCCACACATCTGGAAGATCTCACCAAAGTTTGTTGTTCAGTTCATTTTCTTCTATGAACGACTGTTGTAGTTTGTACAAACACTCCTGGAAATTGAAATAAGAACACCGTGAATTCATTGTCCCAGGAAGGGGAAACTTTATTGACACATTCCTGGGTCAGATACATCACATGATCACACTGACAGAACCACAGGCACATAGACACAGGCAACAGAGCATGCACAATGTCGGCACTAGTACAGTGTATATCCACCTTTCGCAGCAATGCAGGCTGCTATTCTCCCATGGAGACGATCGTAGAGATGCTGGATGCAGTCCTGTGGAACGGCTTGCCATGCCATTTCCACCTGGCGCCTCAGTTGGACCAGCGTTCGTGCTGGACGTGCAGACCGCGTGAGATGACGCTTCATCCAGTCCCAAAGATGCTCAATGGGGGACAGATCCGGAGATCTTGCTGACCAGGGTAGTTGACTTACACCTTCTAGAGCACGTTGGGTGGCACGGGATACATGCGGACGTGCATTGTCCTGTTGGAACAGCAAGTTCCCTTGCCGGTCTAGGAATGGTAGAACGATGGGTTCGATGACGGTTTGGATGTACCGTGCACTATTCAGTGTCCCCTCGACGATCACCAGTAGTGTACGGCCAGTGTAGGAGATCGCTCCCCACACCATGATGCCGGGTGTTGGCCCTGTGTGCCTCGGTCGTATGCAGTCCTGATTGTGGCGCTCACCTGCACGGCGCCAAACACGCATACGACCATCATTGGCACCAAGGCAGAAGCGACTCTCATCGCTGAAGACGACACGTCTCCATTCGTCCCTCCATTCACGCCTGTCGCGACACCACTGGAGGCGGGCTGCACGATGTTGGGGCGTGAGCGGAAGACGGCCTAACGGTGTGCGGGACCGTAGCCCAGCTTCATGGAGACGGTTGCGAATGGTCCTCGCCGATACCCCAGGAGCAACAGTGTCCATAATTTGCTGGGAAGTGGCGGTGCGGTCCCCTACGGCACTGCGTAGGATCCTACGGTCTTGGCGTGCATCCGTGCGTCGCTGCGGTCCGGTCCCAGGTCGACGGGCACGTGCACCTTCCGCCGACCACTGGTGACAACATCGATGTACTGTGGAGACCTCACGCCCCACGTGTTGAGCAATTCGGCGGTACGTCCACCCGGCCTCCCGCATGCCCACTATACGCCCTCGCTCAAAGTCCGTCAACTGCACATACGGTTCACGTCCACGCTGTCGCGGCATGCTACCAGTGTTAAAGACTGCGATGGTGCTCCGTATGCCACGGCAAACTGGCTGACACTGACGGCGGCGGTGCACAAATGCTGCGCAGCTAGCGCCATTCGACGGCCAACACCGCAGTTCCTGGTGTGTCCGCTGTGCCGTGCGTGTGATCATTGCTTGTACAGCCCTCTCGCAGTGTCCGGAGCAAGTATGGTGGGTCTGACACACCGGTGTCAATGTGTTCTTTTTTCCATTTCCAGGAGTGTAGTTCATTAGCAAATATGTCATGTATTTTTTCCTGCTTCAATAATCTTACATCGCGTATGCACTGAAGTAATCCCTCTTGTTTTATTCCTAAATCTAACATTGTCATTTTTCATTTCTGGAAATGCAGATACTCTGTAGATGCACTTGTTTGAAATCTTTGATCTAACAAAATATCACTGCACCATAAACTTACCTTTATACCTGAGGATTGCGTAACAGCCGAAAACAGGTTTTGAAATAAATAACAAATATTGGAGAATACTACATTGGTGTTGTGTGTGCTTTCATTCATAACGTATAAAATCTTCTATCAACAACTGACGGAACACTTAAACAATGCAATATATTCTTACCCTTCTGCAGTGCGGAAAGAATGCAAAGAGGTCAGGGTGCTGTGGCAATGTCAATTGTAGATAGCGGCTTGATGGCTTCCAGTTTCCAGGCCTCAGGGGAATCTCATGTGGATAAGGAGATGCTGAAGACATTTTTATAGTGGGCAGTGATGGACCAATTACAAGCTTCACCGTTTATATTCTGATGTCATCATGGCCCATAGATGGTAAATTTGATATGAATGATGGCTTTTTGAACGTGTTGCAAGTACCATGCTTAAGGTAGCAGTTTTCGTGGCTGCCACCTTTCACGCTTTTGAGGTAATGAACAAGTCTGAATTTCGTTTGCGGTTCTGTTCTGGTTGGTTGGTTGGTTGGTTTAAAGATTAAAGGGACTGAAATGCAAAGGTCATCGGTCCCTTGTTTCATAAACACACAGATCAGATTTAAACCATCCACCAGTCAGGCTGGGCACTAAAATGAAAATTCCGGGGGGAAAAAGCCCCAAGGGCAATGGTAAGGGGACATGGAAAATGGAGCACAGCAACAAAAACAACATGTAGAAGAAGGTAGAGAACCGTGGCTGGTTGATCACGAAAATAAAAGGATGAGCCAGCCACTCTGCAACACGTTGAAACCTCCAGCCTAAAAGATTAGGGTGGAGTCGAATTACAACACAAAACTAAGTAAGATATACAGCACAAAAGAGGGCGACGCAATAAAATTAGATGGACATATAAAAGCCGCTTTCGCGAATAAAACTTAAAACCCGATCTGCCATAGAGACATTGTCACCTAAAAGAGAAGATAAATCACCTAGGAGATTAAAAGTTCGCCTGAGGGCGGTTAAAAGAGGACATTCCAACAACATATGGGCCACCGTCATGTTTGCACCACAGCGACAAGCGACAATTAGGTGGGTCCTCTCGACGCAGCAGATGACCATGCGTCAGCCAAGAGTGACCAATGCGGAGCCTACAGAGAACAACAGAATCCCTTTGAGGCGCTCGCATGGAGGACCCCCCCACAGTCGTGGTCTCCTTTACTCGCCGCAGCTTGTTGGGTGCAGAGTGCGCCATTCGTCGCCCCACATCCCAAAGACCCGACGGCGCAACACCTTTCGGAGATCAGTTGCCAGTAGGCTGATCTCCAGTGTCAGTTTGCGGGTAGCCTCTTTTGCGAACTTGTTGGTGAGTTCGTTTCGTGCTATCCCAACGTGTCCCTTGGTCAATATGAACACCACCGAACGTCCACGCTGTTCAAGAGCGTGAACGGACTCCTGGATGGCAACAACAATGGGATGACGTGGGTAGCACTGGTCAAGAGCCTGCAGACTACTAAGACATTCACTGAAAATAACGAAGGACTCTCCATTACTGGTAAGAATACGCTCAAGGGCACGAAAAATGGCTGTTAGCTATGCGGTGTAAACACTGCAGCCTTCCGGCAAGGAGCGCTGGTCTACATAGTCCACATGAGCATAAACGTACCCCACATGGCCATCAACGATCGAGCCATCGGTATAGATAACCTCCGAGTCACGGGATGCGTGTAGGAGACCAAGAAATTGGCAGCGCAAGACTGCAGGAGGAACTGAATATTTTTGTCATAGTGAGAGGTCCAGCTGAAGCTGCGGCCGACGAATACACCAAGGTGGTGTATGTGGGTGGACCTGGAAAGCAGATGGAAGAGGCAAGGACTCGAGGTCACTAAGGAGTGACCAAGCACGGATCCCAATTGAGTGTCCTGATCGCGGCCGCCGGTGTGGGATATGGACTGCCGCATTAGCGAAAAGGAGACGGTAGTTAGGGTGATGGGGCGAACAATGGATGTGTGCAGCATAGTTAGCTAAGAGTTGTTGACGCCGGACGCGAAGTGGAGGAACCCCAGCCTCAGCAAGTAGGCTATTAACAGGGCTGGTGCGGAATGCTCCTGTCGCCTGTCGAACCCCACAGTGGTGAACGGGGTCCAGCAGTTGCAACGCTGAGGGCAACGCTGAGCCATACGCCACACTCCCATAATCGAGTCGGGACAGCAAGAGGGATTTGTAGAGCCGCAGCAGCGTATTGCGATCTGCACCCCAAGGGCATTCAGATGCTACCATCACTGACGCTTGAGCTGACAAATATGTGGAAGCCATGTAAGCCAGGCATCGAACAGCAATTCCAGAAAACGGTAAGTGTCAACAACCCTGAGCATGGCATTCTGAAGATAGAGCTCAGGGTGGGGATGGACAAAAGTGCATAACACAAGTCTTTGCAGGAGAAAAGTGAAACCCATGGGCGAGACCCCACGCCTGCGCCTTGTGTATGGCTCCCTGCAACCTACGTTCTGCAACACTAATGGTGGAGGAGCTGAAAAAGATCCAGAAATCGTCAGCATATAACGTGGGTGAGACAGACGACCCTACTGCCGCTGCAAGGCCATTAATGGCCACAAGGAAAAGTGGCACACTCAATACAGAGCCATGTGGAACGCCATTTTCCTGGACATGAAGGGAACTATGGGATGAGCCAAGTAAAACACGGAATGTCCGAACAGATTAAAAAATTCTGAATAAAAATGGGGAGAGAGCCCCGGAGACCCCTCCCGTGCAACGTGGCGAGAATATGGTGCCGCCACGTCGTGTCATATGCTCTAGCGAGGTCGAAGAAGACGGAGACGAGGTGTTGGCTCCTGGAAAAAGCAGTGCGGATCGCAGACTCAAGGAAGACCAAAGTATCGGCGGTGGAACGGCCTGGACGGAAGCTGCTCTGGCACGGAGCCAGGAGACACCGAGACTCGAGCAGCCAACACAGCCGTCGACTCATCATACGTTCCAGTAGCGTGCACAGAGCGTTTGTTAAGCTGATGGGCCGATAGCTATCCACATTAAGCGGGTCCTTACCAGGCTTCAGCACCAGAACGATGGTACTTTCTCGCCAGCAAAAGAAAGTCGTTTGCCCTCCTCCCGGCGTTTTAGCGCACGAAATGCGGGCGGGTAATTCCGCGTCGCCTTGGCCTGAACATAGTGCTGAGCGAAATGCTCGGCGATTGCATCAGTCCTCGTTGATGGAAAGCCCTGGGACACCTGTAGAGTGCTGCAATCCGAAGACGCGCCGAATCTTCATCGACACCGGGAGGGGGGGGGGGGTGAATTACGGGAACCAATGGTGGAAACGTACCTCATCCAGCACTCCTGTTTCCGCCTTTTGATGAGCCTCCGGACCTGAGCACGGATACGTTTCAATAAAATAAGGTTCTCTAAAGACGGGTGCCGCTTATGTCGCTGAAGAGCCCGCCGACGCTCTTTAATGGCTTCAGCGAACTCTGGCGACCACCAAGGCATTGACTTTCGCCGGCTGCACCCTAACGAACGAGGAATGTTACGTTCTGCAGCGGAAGCAATCGCTGTAGTCAGTGTCTCAACCGCCACATCGATGCGCCTCGGTGGTCTGCTGCCGTAACCCAGTGGCGCCAGATTTCGGCGCTCTCTCGTAACGGAAACGTTGGTCGAACGTCCTACATCTTCTGTTGGCACTGACAACTCTTCACAAACGCCGCTGCTCTCTGAGTGAAGGCCGCCAGCCACTGTGTTGCCCGTGGTGAGAGGTAATGCCTGAAATTAAGTATCCTCGGCACACTCTCGGCACTATGGGTCTCGGAATATTGAATACTACCGCCATCTGTATATACCACGTATCGCTAACCCATGACTTTTACCTCATTATATGTTATCGGTTAACCTTCAGCTTCAGTGTCAGAGGGGACACGAGGTAATTTTCATGTGAATCAATTTGAAAGTTGATGTTCAACTTAGAGGCAGTGTTTCAAAAGCACTTAAGACAAGACTAAATGAAATTAACGTAGATGGTGGGAAAACGTAATATCAAGAAATGTAAAAACAGTTTTTATTATTATTATACTGTTAGCTTGTTTATGTTTATAAAACTGACCAGGTACTAACCAACAGGAGAGAATATCAACGTCCTCAAATTTACTAAGTAACATTTATGGGGAAATATTTTGCCCCATCTGCAATGAAAGTCCGCGCACGTCCTCGTTTCGAGCTAAGTGTTGTTTCATATTTTGAACCTAAACGTATACAAGATAATGAAATGGATAACTTTTACTTCGTTGTAAACTCATGTTGACATCAATAAAGGAATAAACAGGCGGAAGCTGTGTCTAACATACACTATGTTTCCAAGGAAAGAAGCCAATGCAGCTATGGAAGCTAAAGGAGTTTTCTTTTGATTTCAGTGTTAATTTATATTCGTATAGTAAGAGTATAGTCACGAATGTTGAGTTAAAAGAAGTTCAGAATTCGCATGCAAACACATTTTCATAAGTCTGAAAGTATTATAACGTTGTGTATGCAATTAAATTTTACTATGTTGCCTTGGGTGGGAGCATAAATAATTCTATTTCTTACTGATAACGTAGAATACAGTAACGAATTAACCATTAGTGGCAGGGAATATAAAGCAATCTCTGTTGTTCTTGTTGTCGTTGTTGTAGTTGTTATTGTTGTAATCTTCTCTTCGAAAACTGATTTCACGCACCTTTGCATGCTACTCTATATTGTGTAATTCTCTTCCTCTCTTCATACCAGCTCAATCTAATCGATCTGGACCAGCTTGCTGTATTTATGCCTTGGCCTCCCTCTACAACTTTTACGAACCCTGCCCCCTTCACTCACTCCCACACTTATAAAAACACATTCATAAAGGTAAAGAATGAAAGATGAGGAACTAAACATAACGGCTGAAAAATGAGACCAAAGACTCCAAGTATAACTATGCTTCATTAAATCGTAACAACAATACACCCTTTCATAAAATTCTCACAACTAGACATGTTAGGAAAAAATTTCTTAATAACTTTCTTGTGTGTTATTACTTTCCTTGACACTTCTTTCAATTATAAGACAAATCCATGTGCTCCACTATAAAATTTCTATAGTGAACTTTAATCATACACAACGTTCTAACAATAAGAAACTAGACAATTACGAATATATAAAAGAATCTAGACTACCTTTGAAAATATCCCTTCTGACATTCTTGCATTCACATCATCTCAATTCCACAAAATTTTTTCATCAGAGTATATTATTACAAAATCCTCTTTAGCTAATGTTGCTTCCACTATCCGGCAGGCCAGCTACCATCCTTTTCAAATCAAGTCCATCACGAGTCGGTCTAACACACTGTGCCTCCTACTCTCTTCAAAAGAAGCATCCTCTGTGACCAACATCTGCCGTCTCAAGAACAGACTTACAAAGAACATGGTTATATCGATACTACGGATATGGAGTAAATTTACCAAATTCACAACTTCGTACACATTTATCGCCAAAATTTCTTGTAAATCGACATGGCAAATAAGCCACAGCCTTCTCCGGCTACTCAGCCGGAGAAGCAACAGCCTCCTCTGGCCTCGCTCGTTTTGAAGGGGTCCCTTGTGGGAGTCCCTTCCAAGGACTTTACAGGTGTCTCACAAGACACTAGCCAGTGGCTGAAGAAGCCACCAGCTGCTGGTCGAAGGGCTTCACGCTCTTCCTCTGTTCCTGACAATACGCCAGGAAAGCCCTCCCAGCATGCGAACCCTCCTCCCAAAGACAAGAGAGAGAAGAGGAAGCTCTCTAAGAAGAATAAGGACCCGGTGGTTTCCACACCACCGCTTCCGATCGGCTCAGCCTCTGAGGATGAGGTCGAGCTCCCCTGATGACCTGGATCTCGCCGTCTCCTCAGAAACGATGGATGTTGAAACGTCAGACACTCAGTCGGTGGCAGCATGTGACCGTCCGAAGTAATTTGCCTTTTCAGCGCCTTCATGCCCCTACAGGACATACTTTGTACAATCCTCCAGTGGAACTGCGGCGGTTATTTTAGCCATCTACCTGAGCTACGTCAGCTTCTAAGCTGCTTTCTGCATTGCCCTCCAGGAAACATGGTTCCCAGCAATGCGGACCCTTGTCCTTCGTGGATACAGGGGGCTATTACTGTAACCGTAGCGCTTACAAGAAGTGCTCCTGTGCCCCTTCAAACATCATTGGAAGCTGTGGCTGTCAGAGTAAGGACCACCCAGGACATAACCGTCTGCAGTGTCTATCTCCCTCTAGATGGTACAGTCCCCCTGACCGAACTGGCTGCACTTGTCATCCAACTCCCCACGCCTTTTCTTCTCCTGGGGGATTTTAACGCCCACAATCCCATGTGGGGTGGAACGATGATTACTGGCCGAGGCAGAGATGTCGAGAATCTCATCTCCCAACTCGACCTCTGCCTCTTGAACACTGGCGCTGTCACACATTTCAGTGCGGCGCGTGGCACGTTCTCGGCCACAGATCTGTCGTTGTGCAGCCCAGGGCTTGTACCACCGGTCCACTGGAGAGTCCATGACGACTTGTGTGGTAGTGACCATTTTCCCATCTTCCTTTCACTACCCCAGCGTCGCTCCCCCGAACGCTTGCCCAGATGGGCATTCAGCAAGGCAAACTGGGAAGTGTTCTCCTCTGCTGCCACTGTTAAATCTCTCCCTCACGGTAACACCACGATATCGTCTGCAGTGCCTCTCCTGCCCTCGTGACCGTGTCTCTCGGGTCCTAGACTACTGGGAATCTGCGACCAGCGACCAGGTCACGTGAGTCCCGACTGCAGTTGGTGAGAGCCGATAGTAGTGTTCGGGTGTGGCGCTGACCCCACGCAGCCGTGGGCCAAAGTTGTCAGAAGGCAGTGTGCAGGCTGACTGTGGCTCCACGGTCACGTGGGCTGCGTTAACGCGGGATGGGCTGGGTCCTCCGGTCCAACTGCACCCATCATTCAGTACTCGGAGAACATTTGCAGGCATTCGTGGATTTAATGTTCCTAAACAACGATAGAACTTTTATGGACGACAATGCGCCACGTCACCGGGCACAACTCTTCACGATTCGTTTGGAGAATATTCTGAACAATTCGAGCGAATGATTAGGCCACCCAGAGGGCCCGACATGAGTCCCATCGAACCTTTATGGGACATAACAGAGAGGCCAGTTCGTGCACAAAATCCTCGACCGGCAACGCTTTCGCAATTATGGACGGCTGTAGGGATATCGTGGCTCAATAGTTCTGCATTTGATGCACTGTTTCGGGCAAAAGGAGGTCCAACAAGTTATTAGGAAGTATCCCGGTACTTTTGTCAGCTGAGTGTAAAGCTGTAAAGTTTGTTTTACAGTCTTAAAAGTTTTGGGTTCTACGAGAAATATACGTGGCGGTTTTAGGGGCGCTTTGGAGTCGTTTCCAGAATATTACGTCACCTGGCTGCAATAAATCATCAAAAGCAGAATTTGACTTTTTTTTCTCTTAAAGGCAACTCATATAACGCATAAAACAATACGCAAACAAACAACTGATTTGGTCTTAATACAGTTGGTTTGTATTAATTTTGCAAGATTCTCATTGACCAGTTCATATATGCCAGTTACCTCCCCGCACTTATACTGCGGCTCCCGTCAGACCACCAACGTCAAGCAACGCTAGGTGTGGGGCGCACTTGGATGGGTAATTGCCCAGATAGCCCACAAACCGTTGGCTGTTTTCTCTTTGTTTTACGGTGGAGGGGAGAAAGGATGATGGCGTAAAGTTACTGGACACCAGGCGCTGTGCCACTGTGCTGTATCAAATTCCATGTCCCCCTGCAGCGTCTCATAAAGTAAAAAATAAAGTCATATGACATGAGTGGCCGGGTGAGCCCGAAGGGCAGGTTCAGTCGTCTAATTAGAAACATTTTCTGGCCTTTGCGAACACGCGCACATTGCCCTTATGAACCGCGAGATTTGAGTGTGTGTGTGTGTGTGTGTGTGTGTGTGTGAGAGAGAGAGAGAGAGAGAGAGAGAGAGAGAGAGTGAGAGAGTGGGTGTGCGCATAGCGTGGTGAAGGCCAGGCTGACACATGACATACTCCTCTCGAATATCAGCACGGGGCCACGTGGTTAACGTCCACATAGGATGGAAGAACCACTGCCAGCAGTATACCATTCTCTCGTTCCGTAAGACACTGCGAAGAGGTTTGCAGTTTAACAGAGGTCAGTGGCGCTGTGTGGTGTCCAGGAGCCACCGCCCCTCCTCCACTTGTCAACAATGACTGGGCGGTTATCCATCCACGTGTTGGCCACACCCAGAGTTGCTTAACTTTGGTGATCTTATGCGAACCTGTGAATTCAACGAGCAAATCCCGCTGGCTGTCTTTTGATGTGAGGGCCTGTGAGGCAAGTTTCGGAATGCCTCATACCTGTGTACATTATTAAACTGTTATAAACAGTGATAGCAACAGTACTAATAGAAGCAAAAATATGATTTTTAGCTAGAATTGTATACGTTTGGTTAAATTTGGAATGACAGCACTGGCTAAGAATTAAAAGTAATATCACTCCTAACTTCGAACAAAGTGATAGCCGCCGCCACTAAGACACTGGACTCACATTACGTAGGACAGCAGTTCGGACCCGCGCCTGGTCATTAAACATTCTTTACCGTTTCCCTAAAACGTATTAAGGAAAACACCAGCAGTGTTCCTCTGATAAGGAACAGGCACTGCGGCGACTATAGCCATCGGCTGTTTAATGGAGAACGACAACGAAAATTTGTACCGGATCGGGACTCGAACCCGGATTTCTACATCTATATCTACATCTACTTCCATACTCCGCAAGCCACCTGACGGTGTGTGGCGGAGGGTACCTTGAGTACCTCTATCGGTTCTCCCATCTATTCCTGTCTCGTATTGTTCGTGGAAAGAAAGATTGTCGGTATGCCTCTGTGTGGGATCAAGTCTCTTTGATTTTATCCTCATGGTCTCTTCGCGAGATATACGTAGGAGGGAGCAATATGCTGCTTGACTCCTCGGTGAAGGTGTGTTATCGAAACTTCAACAAAAGCCCGTACCGAGCTACTGAGCGTCTCTCCTGCAGAGTCTTCCACTGCAGTCTATCTACCATCTCCGTAACGCTTTCGCGATTACTAAATGATCCTGTAACGAAGCGCGCTGCTCTCCGTTGGATCTTGTCTATCTCTTCCATCAACCCTATCTGGTACGGATCCCACACTGCTGAGCAGTATTCAAGCAGTGAGCAAACAAGTGTACTCTAACCTACTTCCTTTGTTTTCGGATTGCATTTCCTTAGGATTCTTCCAATTAATCTCAGTCTGGCATCTGCTTTACCGACAATCAACTTGATCATTCAATTTTAAATCACTCTTAATGTGTACTTCCAGATAATTTATGGAATTAACTGCTTCCAGTTGCTGACCTGCTATATTGTAGCTAAAGGATAAGGGATCTTTCTTTCTATGTATTTGCAGCACATTATACTTGTCTACATTGAGATTCAATTGCCGTTCCCTGCACCATGCGTCAATTCGCTGCAGATCATCCTGCATTTCAGTACAATTTTCCATTGTTACAACCTCTCGATATACCACAGCATCATCCGCAAAAGCCTCAGCGAACTTCCGATGTTATCCAGAAGGTCATTTATGTATATTGTGAATAGCAACGGTCCTACGGCACACCTGAAATCACTCTTACTTCGGAAGACTTCTCTCCATTGAGAATGAAATGCTGCGTTCTGTTACCTAGGAACTCTTCAATCCAATCACACAATTGGTCTGATAGTCCATTTGCTCTTACTTTGTTCTTTAAACGACTGTGGGGAACTGTATCGAACGCCTTGCGCAAGTCAAGAAACACGGCATCTACATGGGAACCCGTGTCTATGGCCCTCTGAGTCTCGTGGATGAATAGCGCGAGCTGGGTTTCACACGATCGTCTTTTTCGAAACCCATGCTGATTCCTACAGAGTAGATTTCTAGTCTCCAGAAAAGTCATTATACTCGAACATAATACGTGTTCCAAAATCCTACAACTGATCGACGTTAGATATATAGGTCTATAGTTCTGCACATCTGTTCGACGTCCCTTCTTGGAAACGGGGATAACCTGTGCCCTTTTCCAATCCTTTGGAACGCTACGCTCTTCTAGAGACCTACGGTACACCGCAGCAAGAAGGGGGGCAAGTTCATTCGCGTACTCTGTATAGAATCGAACTGGTATCCCATCAGGTCCAGCGGCCTTTCCTCTTTCGAGTGATTTTAATTCTTTCTCTATCCCTCTGTCATCTATTTCGATATCTACCATTTTGTCATCTGTGCGACAATCTAGAGAAGGAACTACAGTGCAGTCTTCCTCTGTGAAGCAGCTAAGACCAAAATTTCTTAGGATTTTCTGCCAAGTCAGTACATAGAACTTTACTTTCGAATTCATCGAACGCTTCTCGCATAGCCCTCCTCACACTACATGTGGCTTAGCGTAATTTTTGTTGGTCTGCAAGGCTTTATCTATATTTATGTTTGCTGTGAAGTTCCCTTTGCTTCCGCAGCAGTTTACTAACTCGGTTGTTGTACCACTGTAGCTCTTTTCCATCTCTTATGATCTTGCTTGGCACATACTTATCTAATGCATATTGTACGATGGTTTTGAACTTTGTCCACTGATCCTCAACACTATCTGTAGTTGAGACAAAACTTTTATGTTGAGCAGTCAAGTATTCTGAAATTTGCTTTTTGTCACGTTTGCTAAACAGAAAAATCTTCCTACCTTTTTTAATATTTCTATTTACGGCTGAAATCGTCGATGCAGTAAACGCTTTGTGATCGCTGATTCCCTGTTCTGCGTTAACTGTTTCAAATAGTTCGGGTCTGTTTGTCACCAGAAGGTCTAATATGTTATCGCCACGAGTCAGTTCTCTGTTTAACTGTTCAAGGTAGTTTTCAAATAATGCCCTTAAAAAAATTTCACTGGATTCTTTGTCCCTGCCACCCGTTATAAACGTTTGAGTCTCCCAGTCTATATCCGGCAAATTAAAATCTCCACCCAGAACTATAACATGGTGGGGAAAGCTACTGGAAATATTTTCCAAATTTTCCTTCAGGTGCTCTACCACAACAGCTGCTGAGCCAGGGGGCCTACATATGCATCCAATTAGCATTTTTAAGCCTGCTTTAACCGTGACCTTCACCCAAATTATTTCACATTTCAGATCTCCGTCAATTTCCTTCGATACTATTGCACTTCTTATCGCTATAAACACGCCTTCCCCTTCACTATCCAGCCTCTCTCTGCGGTATACATTCCAATCTGAGTTTAGAATTTCGTTACTGTTTACATCTGGTTTCAGGCAACTTTCTGTCCCCAGTACTATGTGGTCCCGAGTACTATGTGGGCATTGTGACGTTTTATTAATGAGAGCAGTTCTAAGACCTTTCTATAGACGCTCCTGCAGTTTACTATTAGCACATTAATATTGTTATTCCCTGTTGCATTTTGCCTACTCCTACCTTGCCACGTCTCAGGAGGCGTCTGGTCGGGCCTATGGAGGGAATTCTCTAACCTAAAAAACCCACATGTGCACTCCACACGTACTCCGCTACCCTTGTAGCTGCTTCCTGCATGTAGTGCACGCCTGACCTATTCAGGGGGACCCTACATTTCTCCACCCGATAGCGGAGGTCGAGAAATTTGCACCCCAGATCTCCGCAGAATCGTCTGAGCATCTGGTTTAAGCCTTCCACTCGGCTCCAAACCAGAGGACCGCGATCGGTTCTGCGAACGATACTACAAATAGTTAGCTCAGATTCCACCCCGCGAGCGAAGCTTTCCGTCTTCACCAACTGCCAACCGCCTGTATGAACTTAGGATGACCTCTGAACCCAGACGGCAGGAGTCACTGGTGCCGACATGAGCAGCAATTTGCAGTCGGGTGCACCCAGTGCTCTCAATCGCCAGCGGCAGGGCCTCCTCCACATCTCGGATGAGACCCCCCGGCAAGCAGACAGAGTGAACACTGGCCTTCTTCTCCAACCTTTCCGCTATTTCCCTAAGGGGCTCCATCACCCGCCTAACGTTGGAGCTCCCAATCACTAATAAACCCCTCCCCCAGTGTGCCTGCTCGGACTCTGCTGAAGGAGCGGCCACATGTCCCCTCACAGGCAGAGCGGGCGATGCCACACGGCCAGCCTCCACATTGACCCTCCGCCTCGTGCGCCGCGAACGCCGCTGAACCCGCCACTCCCCTTGGGGAGAGGGTGGCCCAACCGGGCCCGGTACCCGCGAAGATGTCTCGACAGCAGGGACAGTGGGTGAAGCATGTAACACCTGGTGCGTACCATGCGACACACCAGACTCCCCACTGCCGCTACACTCCGAGGCAGCAGCCTGAAGACGGCTGACCGCGGCCATCAACACGCTCAGCTGTTCGCGAACAGTGGCCAGCTCCTCCTGCGTCCGTACACAGCGGTCACACATCCTATCCATCCTAAGAAATCAATTTACTGTAGAGAGACAATTAACTTTTAACTAGCCAGCTAATTCATTAAAGGCGGCTGATAGCTGACTAAACTGTGGTTACTAGACACTTCTTGTTGGAAACAATGAAAATAGCACTACCTGTCTCTGGACTGTATTCAAAACAAACACTAGCACTACTGGCACTACGGCTGACTAAAGGGACTCTCTCTGACTGTATTCAAAACAAACACGAAATCTATGGAACACTATTACTAGCACTCGAAAAGTAAAGCTTCCTAAAAGCAAAAACACACGGAAGAAGAAGTGGCAAGTAATAAAAATACAGTTAATAGTTAAATTAACGTAGCTCGCTGCACAGCAGAAGTGACGCAGACGTCAGTTACGACGCCATGATTTCCAGCTCATAGCGAGCGGCCGCCTTGCCACATGGATATCCGAGGATGACTCCCTGCCAGACGCAATGCATGCATGTCCGAACGATCTTTGCGTCGTAATTCGAAATAACACTGGCATTGCAATATCGTATTTATCCGTCGACACCGGGCGTGCGACTTCTAAGTAATGTGTTCAAATGGTTCAAATGGCTCTGAGCACTATGGGACTTAACATCTAAGGTCATCAGTCCCATAGAACTTAGAACTACTTAAACCTAAATAACCTAAGGACAGCAAACAACACCCAGTCATCACGAGGCAGAGAAAGTAATGTGTCTCCCACATACTGGAGTATACATAATGGGTGCACAAGAACAAGTCGTAGACGCATGAATGACGAGATATGGAAGTTTCGATCTGGCCATGAGCCCGATAGCTAAAGGTTAATGCGACAGCTGGCGATAAGCGGGAAATTCGGGTTCGAGTCCGGTTCGGAACAAATTTTCAGTGTCATCATTACATTATGATGCTATTAGTTGTCCATATTCACAACCCCAAATACATGTCATGCAGTTCCTCTCATATGTCGTGCGGTAATTTCGTTACACCATGAGAACTGTAAAATAGGAGAAGCATAATCCAAACATTTCAGAACATATACACAAACTGGTAATTCTTTGGAAAATTTTTGTATCTTGTGTGTATTATTTTCTTGCTAATGCCAAATAACGTCGAATATTTTCTTCTCGTCAAATAATTCTGACGTTTTCACTGTCAAAATAATTTTTGGTCATACACGTTTATCGATTTACGCTCTAATTTACGCATAGTCTAGGTTTTTTCGCTGTAACACGCAGATGTCTTTTTGCTCTCAAATATTTCATGGTTCTTCAAGAGGAACACTAATAGGAAAAAAGTACCACGACGTTGTGTAACTTAACAATATGTCACGAAGACAAAGCTAACAACATAAGAAATATTAATAAGACACGAAAGAATAAAAAAAATATGTAACCGGCGTGAACTCTGCCAGAATAGGTTAACTTCCGATGTTACCAGACGCCGCCATATTCCTCTGTATCTGCACATGCGTAGTGTGCGGCACGGCATACATGTCAATTTAAAACAGACTCAGCCCGACCTACAGATCAGTGATACCATAGAAACACTCAAGACGTCGTTTCTTTTTTTCTTTCTTTTTTTTGTTTTTTGCTGATTTAAATGCAGGCAAGAAAAGCGCACGCACTTCGAGCAGTCGATTTTGACCAGAAAGTCGCTCGTGTAAAACGGGCTTAAGGTTGCGAAAACTCTGCTATCATACTCTCTTAATCCTACCACCATCATAATAATAAACATTATTACCTTATGTTACCGTAGGACAAAAGATGTAATTCGTTTTTCGATGGTGCATTAAATGGAATTCTGTCGAACTCCGACATCCACGCCTTGTCTTCTAATTAGTATAATCAAGCTAAAAAGTTGTTGCAAAAATAATGTTGCACATAAATTGAAAGTTACGATCCTTGAGCACAATCATAAAAGGGAGAACTTTAGAACACGCTTTATTATACAGCTGAACAGGCACGTGCTGTATCGTACAGAACCCACCTCAAAAAAACATTGTAAGAAGTTGAAAGTTCCTGGCAGATTAAAACTGTGTGCCCGACCGAGACTCGAACTCGGGACCTTTGCCTTTCGCGGGCAAGTGCTCTACCATCTGAGCTACCGAAGCACGACTCACGGCCGGTCCTCACAGCTTTACTTCTGCCAGTATCTCGTCTCCTACCTTCCAAACTTGTAAGAAGTTATCATTGAGACGGCTGTGTCATTAGAGAATGTGTGTAAGGCTCATTCATCCAGAAAAGCTATGCTGTCTTGCTAAAATTCCTGTCATTCGAAGAGAAGTAAATTCTGAAATTGACTCTCAGTTTAGTTAACTACCCGCCAGGGTAGCAGAGAGCGCTAACACGCTGCTTCCTGGACTCAGGTAGGCGCGCCAGCCCCGGATCGAATCCGCCCGGCGGACTAACGACGAGGGCCAGTGTGCCGGCCAGCCAGGATGTGTTTTTTTAGGCTGTTTTCCACATCCTGCTAGGTGAATACTGGGCTGGTCCCCACGTTTCCGCATCAGTTACACGGCTCGCAGACACACGAACACATTCGCACTATTCCACGGAATACACTAGATGCAGACAGTTGGGGTACACTAATTCCTTCCAGGGGGTACGGGGTGGCGGCAGGAAGGCCATCCGGCCACCCCTTCAAATTAACATGCCACATCCGATTAACCAGCAGACCCCACAAGTCGGGATTAATGCTTAGGAAAGAGAGACTCAGTTTAGTTAACAGCAAACAAGTTTACGACTGAAACTGAGAACGAGTTTCTTTAAGGCAATCGAGGCATTCACAGCTACGCCACAGCAGAAGAGATCAAAGACGTGGCTTTCTATGACAAAGTATCTCGGTTTACTGGTGACAGAGGGAATGGACAAAAATTAAGAAACTCCAAAAAACACAACACATTACCTTGCACAAAACGGTGTAGGCAAATCGTTAGCATTGGGAACAGCTTCCAGTCGTCTCGAAATGGATAAGTATGGTCCTGTGTGCTCCTCTGGTGGATCTCATAACATTCTTCCTGCAGAACACTTCAACCTCAGGTTTAGATGATGGAGGTGAGTGGCGTTCACGCAACCTTCTCTCGAAACGCTCGATGATGCTGTGATTTGGTTACTGTGGTGGTCAGCAGAGATGCGACATTCTATCCTCGTGCTCACAAAACCAATCTTTGACGATGAGAGCTGTGTAAAAAGGAGCTGTGTAATCTTGGAACACAGTGTCACCATTGCGGAATAAACATTGTACCATGGAATAGACCTGATCAGCCTAAATCGTCATATAGTTCTTGGCACTAATGGGGCCTCACAGAGTAACATGCCCCTCCCCCCTCCAGAAACAGTATGGTATGGCTGGCTGAATCATCACAGAACCCCTACCTTGCTTCAGCCTTGGAACATAAACGCCTTGGAAAGTTGGAAGCAGCGTGAAACAAAAAGTATCCGACCAAATGGCTTTCTTCCATTGTTCCAAAGCCAAGCTTTTACGGTTTCAGCAACACTTTGTCCTGTTGTGGATACTTGCATCACTGGTGATTCGTTTTGGTGTTCCAGTTCGCCGGTAATTCCATGCATAAGGAGTTTCCTTTGGGTCTTTTTGGTGCTCGCAGTGTTCATGAGTGCGAATTCTGTCCTGCAGTGACTTATGCAGTTCTCATCTTCTATTCTTCGTCACAATTCTCTCCAATGACCATTTGTCAACATCACTCAACACACACTTTCGCCTCCATTATACTTTAGTAGATGGTGGTTTACCGCTTTTCCCTGTAAGTGGTATAAATCTTCGAGATGGTGCCTCTTGGAACACCAAACACTTCATCCATCTTAATTACAGAAGCACTCACCGTACGAGCACGAACAATTTCTTCTAATTCACATAGCTCTGATAAAATGCGTTCACAACTACACGGTACACAGTTCTGGCCACTTGCGAAGTATTAAGGACATTACATATGTGCCATTTGTCTCCAACCCAAAAGCACAATCTACAGGTTTAGCTTGTTAGTGAGTTAATTTGGGGGGGGGGGGGGGGGACTAAACATTGAGGTCGTTGGTCCCATTGGATTAGGGAAGGGGTGGAAAAGGAAGTCGGCCATGCCCTTTCAAAAGACCCATCCCAGCATTTGCCTGAAGCAATTTAGGGAAATCACAGAAAACCTAAATCAGTATGGCTGAACATGGGTTTTAACCGTCGTCCTCCCGCCGACTGCGAGTCCAGTGTGCTGACCACTGCGCCACCTCGCTCGGTACAGGTTTGGCTGGCATCTGCATATATGTTCAGGCATGCATTCCTCGTGGTGTTTCCATGTTTTTGCCCAAATCCTACACCACAAGATGACCTTGTGACCAAACAGAAGGAGAATGGACTACCTGGAAGTCACTGAGCTGTGTCCATTCTTGTATGACAAGAGCCAACAATTAAGACCAGAGATGGTTTGTCACTGTGGTGTCTATGTTCTGTGAATGTGGGGCTCAACTCTAGCTCCTTCTAGTGGTGCATACTATGCCCAGTCTCATGCAACATGGAGAGGACTGGGTCATGCTATGGTCAGTGCACTTTCCAAGTTCTGGTCTTCGTTTTTTTGATTCATAGTGTCTACGTTTTCTCGTTGTACATTTCCTTCTTTTGTGTCAACAAAAATTGAAAACAAATGCATTCAGCAGAGTCCTTGTTCAGTTAACATCCCAGCCCTCAGATGAAACTATTTGTGAAATACAATCAGAATCAGTGGCACATCGATAAGTGCATCATTTGGAAGCCACTCTGTCCCCCTCTCTCAGCTGGCATCTAGAGTGAGTAGGGCTGCACTGGAACACCTGGGGCACAGTTGCGATAGGTGCTGATGTCTGTGGCAGAAGTCGAACCCGCTGCGCCAGCATGTGGCCGGGGAGCGTCCCTCCAGCTCGCGACCACCACGGGGCGCCGTCATCGCCATCGGAGGCAACCAGCGCTGCCTGCAGCTATGCTCCAGACACCAGGTTCTAGCTGTACAGACTCACGGTATGTCCTGCCATCGGGCCACCAGTCCACCCCTACAACAATACTTACTGTTTGAATCGGTTCATATAATTTACCTGTTGCCTGTCATGTCACTTAGTGCCGATTTTTACTCTGTATCGTCAATTAAACTAGTATCTGATGTATTTGAAATGTTTTTCCTTGTGAACCTTTGATGTTCACCATCAGTGAAGCTAGACACTGATCTGGAAATTTCAACCATTTTCCTGCTTAAACCGCACAACTGCCTTGCAAAGAATCTCTTCCGTTCTCAAGGAAAGGCGGTGGTTATCTTGAAAGACAACGAAAATAAATTTCGAAACATAATATTGATTCTCGCGTTCTTATTTTGCGAGAGTTAAAAAATAGAGAAAACCAAGGAAAGGTTCCTTTATTGTATTTTTCTCCTATCAATGCAAAGAGCAAGCATCAAAATAGACAATGGGTACGAAGCCAAGTCTATGAAGGCACATTTTGGTGAACTCAAGGAAGTGCAAAAAGTGAGGAGGGAATCTGGGTTCGTATATCAGCTTGGCACTAATTTTTAAATAATCACTAAATATTCATCACATTCAATTTCATCATTTGCTGCACATATTTTTCTGTTAGCCTTTCATGTCACTGCATTTCATTCTATCGGTTTGCATCAATTCCAATCATTTCGTGTCAGTGACATTAAATCTACTGGTATAAATCTATTGTAAGCTACTCCATAAAAACAAGTCTCGGAAGGTCCAGTCGTACCGACCGACCGCCGTGTCATCCTGGGCCGACAGGAGTCATTGGAAGCATATTTTGATGGGCATGTGATCAGCACACCACCCTCCCAGCTGTCGTCAGTTTTCTTGACCCACGCCAGAACTTTTGAGTGAAGTAGCTCCTCAACTGGTCTCACAAGGGCTGAATGCATCTCATTTGCCAACATCGCTCAATAGACACGAATGGTCTCCCACCCAAGTGCTAGCCAAGGCTGACAGTGCTACACTTCCGTGAGTTGACGGTGACTGGTGTTACCACCGCAACAACGCTGTTGATAGCGTGACGAGCTATGGTCCTTCATGATTCCCATTCCTCTGGTTGTCCTATTCCAGAAATGGGAAACATCTGCCTCTGTGCCTGTCGGAGCTCCAGAGGTGTCCTAGGAGTGTGAAGACGTCCAGTGATACGTCGACCGAGAGCATCCCAAACGTGCTCGATGGGGTTTAGGTATGGAGAACAGGCAGGCCACTCCATTCGCGTGATATTTTCTGTTTCGAGGTACTCCTCCACGATGGCAGCTCAGTGGGGCCGTGTGTTATCATCCATCAGGAGGAAGGTGGGACTCACTGCACCCCTGAAAAGGCAGACATACTGGTGCAAAATGACATACCAATACACCTGACGTGTTACACTTCGTCTGTCAAAGACATGCAGAGGTGTACATGCACCAATCATAATCCCACCCTACACCATCAAACCACGACCTCCATACACGTCGCTTTCAGGGACATTAAGAGTTTGGTATCTGGTTCCTGTCCGCAGCTTGTGGTCGTGCGGTAGCGCTCTCGCTTTCCACGCCCGGGTTCCCGGGTTCGATTCCCGGTGGGGTCAAGGATTTTCTCTGCCTCGTGATGACTGGGTATTGTGTGATGTCCTTACGTTAGTTAGATTTAAGTAGTTCTAAGTTCTAGTGGACTGACGACCATAGATGTTAAGTCCCATAGTGCTCAGAGCCATTTGAACCATTTTTTTTTTTATCTGGTTCCTGGTTTGCGCTAGATGAAAACCCGGCAAGAATCACTGTTCAGACTATACCTGGACTCATCCGTGAACATAATCTGGGACCACTGTTCCAATGACTATGTACTGTGTTCTTGACACCAGGCTTTATGGGCTCTGCTGTGACCAGGGGTCAGTGGAATGCGCCTTGCAGATCTGCAGGCGAATAAACCATGTCTATTTAGTCGTCTGTAGACTGTGTGTCTGGAGACGCAAGCAAGGATGCCTGAAGTACTTCGTGGCTGTCTGTGGGAACTGATGGTGACATATCGGTCTTCTTGTGGTGTTGAACACTGCACTGTAATGCCTGGACGCATTTCCTGTATACTGGAATCTTTGCCATAATCTTGAGATCAGCCTTTGTGGCACACGGAGGGCCCATGCTATGACATGCTGTGTTTGACCAGCCTCCAGTCGCCCTAGTATTCTACCCCTCATAATGTCCTCAATATGTGTTCTTTGAGCCATTTTCCACACAGTCACCATTAGCACGTTTGAAAACGTCTGCACACTTACTCACTGCACCATACTCTGACATGCACCAGCACACCTCTGCATATGCGGACTGCTGCCAGTACCACCGTTTGACGACCGCAGGTCAAATGCACCACACGGTCATACCCTGAGGTAATTTAAACTGGCAAACCACACATCAGAGCATTGTTTCACAGCATTATTCTTAATTTATGAGCATGTGTGTAGTTTCTGTTGCCCTTAGACTTTTGGTAATGATTATTGGCATAAGTGCCTCACTGTCAGTGACCTCAGTTTCAATATGAACATCACACAAAGCAATGTCTAATGAGAGACACTTAATCACTATCACAGTACAAATTATGCAATGATTTTCAAACTCATCACTGTATTTGTACAAATTATAAATACAAAACTTCCCGGCAGTTCAGAACTGTGTGCCAGATCAGGACTCAAAGATGGGAGCTTCACTTTTCACAGACAAGTGCCACTGATTGAGGGATCCAAACTAATCTTATGACTTGCCCTCACAGCTTTATTTCCAGTAGTACCTCATCTCCTACCTCCCAAACTTCACAGGAGTTATCGTTACATCACTGTTAGCTGTTTTCTTTGCCTTCTGTTTTTTATTGCAACTGCACTTTTATGAACATCCAAAAGTGAAGGATTCAATTGATTCAGCATAGTGCAAACAGCTTCCTTGCAATCAAACTCTTTCACCTGCCGTTTTTAGTGTTCCCAGGGCAACAGAGCCTATATTTGGCACTTTTTCATGTCATCAAAGTCAAAGTAACATTTCATGTATCAATGTTAGGCAATGAAAACCTCTTAACTCCATCTGTCTGTGAAAACTCTTAATTCCAGTAACCAGTAACTCCATAATCAAAGAGAGATTTAAATCTGCACGGATTTCTCTCCTCCATCAATAACTAGACTTCTACTATATAGTTACACATATAACAACTTTCTGTATCACTTTATAGTATTTTTAAGAATCCATTTTTGCTTAAACTGCAAAATTTAACAAAATGTAGTTATGAGTTTTCATTGCCTGATATTTCACTTTTTCTTTGCAAATTCTCTTTCCAGCTCAAGATATTTGTTCTTCAAATCCTAGAAGAAGAGATTGTGATGGGATGGATCCTCCAGCATACACAGCCACTGTACAGCAACTTTGATGGAAACATGTACTGCTGCATAGTACTTAGAGAAATACTGAAGGAATTATGTTTGATTCTCAAGAGGTCAAAACATGAAACCTTGGGTGACTGTTACCATTGTAGTTGTTCTTGTCTTCAAGACTAGTCTCATGCAGCTCTCCTTGTGAATCCAACCAGTGCAAGCCTCTTCATCTCTGCAAAACTACCACATACATGTATCTGAACCTCTTTCTTTACTGAAGACTTCATCTCCACCAGTTGTCCCTCGCATTGCCCTCCATTACCAAACTGACTGCTCCTTGATGTCTCTCATCGTGTCCTATCAACTGAACACTTCTTTTAATCAAGTTATGCCATATATTTTCTTTTTACCCAGTTCAATTCAGTATCTGATAACTTGTAATTTGATCTACCCCTTTCTTATATAGTACCACATTTCAAAATGTTTTATTATCTTCTCTTTGTAAACTGCTAATCATCCACATTTCACATACTACAGAAAAATACATTAAGGAAAGTGCCTGGCATTTAAACTTATACTGGATGTTAACCTGTCCCCCTCTTTCATAAACATTATTCCTGCTATTACCAGTCTGCATTTGATCACCTCGCTACTTTGAAAACCATTTCACTGCCCAAATATCAAAACTCACAATACTTTTAGTGTCATCTCGTAACGTAATCCCCTGATTTTATTTGCCTGTATTCCACTACCTTGTTTTGCTTTTGTTGATGTTCATCTTCTCAAGATACTGTTCACTCAATTGCACCCCCCAAGTGCATTGCCATCTGATCACTGTAATGTCACCTGGAAAACTCAAAGTTTGTATGTATTCACCCTGAACTTCAATCCCCTTTCCAATTTTCTCCTCAGTCTCCATCGCAGCTTGCTCGACTTTTATCTTTTTGTTGTAGAATCTTAGAACATATTCTGATCTCAAATGTAAGGAAGTATCTGTAACATAATTACTTCCTCCATCAAAATCAGTAGCATTGATTAAATGATATCCAACTCACATGTTTCTTACTTAACATACTGAAAGCCACAAGTCAATCAATACATGTAGATGCAGTACTTCTCCATTTCAGAAACCTGTAAGTCTCGGTACCACATCGACACTTAGTATCAAAAGTACGACCATTGGAGAATAAGGCAAAATTTATGACTGGATTGAGGATTCTTTGATAGGAAGCACACAGCAAGTTACTCTGATGCAGAGTTATTGAAATACGTAGAAGTGAATTCAGGTGTGAGCTAGGAAAATGTTTTGGGACCCTCGTTGTTCATAATGTACATTAATGGCCTCATTGACATTAGTAACCTCAGGCTTCTTGTGGATGATGCAGTTATCTGTAATGAAGTATTGTCTACAAGAAGCTGCTCAAATATTCAGTTGGACCTTTAAAATATCTAAAAGCAGTATATAGCTTGGCAACTTGTTTTAAATTTTTGCAATGTAAAAATTATGCACTTCACAAAATTAAAATATGTAGCATCCTCTGACTATAGTATCAATGAGTGACAGTTGGAATATGTACAGATAAACGGTCGTAACAATCTTTAGGGATACAAAATATGAGGTTGATTGAAAGGGAAACCTTAGAAGTTCAACAAAATTTTGGGAAGGTGTGTGACGGGGTTGGTAGGTGGCAGTAGTGTTCCTTGGGGTTCAGAAAGACTGACAGAAGGCAGCAGCATCCACAACAAGATGGCCACCACTCTGTCAACATGCACTGCAAATGAGCAGCAATCCGTAATGCACATTTTCTGTAGGGAAGGTATTAAATCAATTGAAATTCATGCACAATGACACTGAAGTACAGTGGTTTGTGTTTGTGTTTGTGTACATGTACGAATGATGTAGGATGTTTTACAGTGGTCTAATTTCTGTTGAAGATGCCCCAGATCAGTGCTCACTTACCACGTAGTAATGGGCAGGAACATTTCATTAGAGGAGGAGCTTGCTAAGTATAATGGACTCCTAACTCTGAAAAAAATAGCTGCAAGTTTGAAGATTAATATTGGTTCAGCACAGAATGTTGTTCACAATGTACTGCGCTTTGATAAGATGTTTTCAAGATGGATGCCATGGCATCTGACTGCTGAATCAAAAGAGTATCACATCAGTGCCTATGAAGAACTTTTGCATCATTTATACATTGTAGGTGACTCATTTCTGGGAAAAAAATGTGACAGGCAATGACACTTGGGTCCACTTTTGCAAATCAGAAACAAAAAAATTCAAACAAAGAACGGTGTCACAGCTCATCGCCAAAACTCAAAGAAATCCATACTCAGCTGTCTGCTGGAAAAATCATGCTCATTCTCTTCTGGAATGAAAATGGAGTAATTTTAGAGCATTATGTGGATAGTGGAGTGACGTTAACCAGAACTACTTATTCAGACATGCTGAAAAATGAACTTCACTCTGAAATTAATAGTAAATGATGAGGATTTTTGATTTTTGTCTTCAGGAATACTGCTACAGCATGACAATGCCCATTTGCATACAGCCCATAGTAAAGTTGAGACTATTAGGGAAACAGAATTTGAATGTCCGATACATGCTCCTCATTCACCAGACATCACTCCTAGAGACTCATCTGTTTGATGCACTCTCACATGCAATGGCAGGAAAGTATTTCAGAAATGACGAAGAGATCAAAACCATAGTGCACAACTGGCTACACATATGGCCAAAATAATTATTTCATCATAATATTTATACACTTCCACATTTGTGGAATACATGCTTTCAACAGCAGGGAGCCTACATAAAAAAAATAGACATAAATGTTTTGTTCACTGTTCCAATTAAAAATATTATAAGGCTTTTAAGGTTTTCATTTGAATCAACCTCATAGAACCATCAACATGATGAAACGCCAAAGGATGATGAGGCTTTTGTCCCATCTACCTAACCACGATCTGTAGTTTTCTCAACTGATGATGACTCAGATGTGATGGATCCACAATTACTTCAATTACTTACTCCTTCCTCTTATACAGATGTGTTTGTTCCTTCTTTCCCATGTGCTTCTTTAACAGATAGAGCAGGTGGTGAGGACTCAATTAGCCACACCAGTAATTCTTAAAATACATCAGCACACAGATGTCTGAACTCATCTCTATCTGTATGAAGAAGATGCCATTCATACATACAGCGAACTCATTAAACACCACAG
This sequence comes from Schistocerca cancellata, assembly GCF_023864275.1. Taxonomy (NCBI): domain Eukaryota; kingdom Metazoa; phylum Arthropoda; class Insecta; order Orthoptera; family Acrididae; genus Schistocerca; species Schistocerca cancellata. The sequence goes on from NC_064630.1 coordinate 817,809,498, forward strand.
CTGAAAAATTACATGTATTTTTTAGAATACCTATTAAGATGTCTTCATTATCCTAAAGAGAACACATCATCCACTATATGAAAGTATAACAACTTTTCCTTGTACCATGCTGTAGTTAAATACTGTACCAGTTTCCTTTTCATTACTAGTTTACAAAATATAAAACCTGTGCATCATAAACTTCCATTTTTATCATGTGGTGCCTCAGATGGCGCTGTACCACTTACAACATTCTTTTCACAAATCTAGCCATTAATTTTGTAAAATAACATTTCATTAACATTGTTGGTCAACTGATTCAAAATAACAAATATATTACTGAAGATGAATAAAGTTATTTTTCTGCTAGTGGAGAAGGCTTTAAGCCTGCTTTTGGACTATCCTTATTTAATTGTGTGTTCATAAACTCTGAACCAACCTGACCAAAAGTTAGTCATGTCCTCCTTGCCATAGCACTTCATGAAGTCCCATTACTTCTAGCTTTAATATACCCCTTATTTACATTTTTAAATTCTGTAATGTCACAGCCTGAATTAAGGCCCAAACAATCCATACACCAACTATTAGAGTGACAGCTCCCTTTTTCCTCAACATGACATTCTCATTAGCAGTCCCTACCTAAAAATACAATTTTTTTGAGGGAAAGGGGGGGGGCTATTTTACCTGCAGAATATTTTATCAATAAGTTGCCCTGTGATTAAGTCATGCAATAGACCTGCATTCTTACAGGAGAAGTATTGGCTCTAATTTTCCTTCACTTTCACACACTTGCAGTATCATAACATCAAGGGCATGCAGGCTGACTTCGTATGATTGAATGATCTGGTCATGTAGAGTGTTGCCCCTGCAACTACTTGAAAGGGCACTCTCCTTCTTCAGCAACCATGGATTAATCTGACCTCTTTCTGTTGCTGAGGTACCCAAGCCACATCACCTAGACAAGGACCATGGTTCATGACGTGTGGGGCCTTCAGTGACCACTGTAGCAGAATATACTTAATGATTTCTTATGAAGACACAAATTCTGCTCATACGCCAATCACAATAGTGGCAATGAAGTTAGCACACATACATTAAAGGATTGCACAGAAATGGTATTTGAGTGTATAGTGCAGTCGACAAAGAAAAATTAAGGGAAAAATTAATATACTCACAAAATTTTGTACTGTACTGGAGTGTTATAAACAGCGCATAGACTTAAAATCCCCACCAGTGGTGGTGAGCGTCTGATGGCAGGGTTGTTGTGGGGATACCATGATTACTTTGCTATATTTTCCATCAATAACTCTACTTCTAGTGCACATGCTGTCCAGTACAAAAAAACTACATTAAATTTTCTACAAAAAGGTCCTATTCATTTTTCTCTAGGATTAGCAGCTTCCACATTGTGTCAAAAATAAAAAAATACCTTACTAAAATTAATAATCCATCACTTTATGATACAATCATAAAAAATGCTACAAAGGAGGACAGAAAACCTTAAATGAAGACCTGAAACATGTGCATTTATTTTCACTTAATTTACTTGTAAACTTAGTATAGTGTTCTAAGGGTGAAACATTAATGTTTAACATTAAATGAAGTGGATTTAGGAACAAATACTTAATGCGTATATGCCATATGCCATCTAAGTGCAGTGGAGCATTATTAATCCTTTCACTGCTAGAGATGTACTCTTTGTATTCTGTGATGAGACAGCTTTTGTTTTGGCTGCACTGCTCACCAAATGCTGGTGTCTGTACTGAGAGACAGCATTCTGGCTGATATGAAATACTTTCCAACCTTTTGAAAAATATTAGGTGAAAAAATTGACTTTTGTACATCTTACAGTCTGATATCTTCACTCCAAAAAGAACTGTGTTCCTTTTCATTATTCATCATTCTGTGCTGCAACAAATTAAGTAAGTAAAACATTGCATGAAATTTTAAAGAGTTAACAGAAGTAGAATTGCACCGCATAATCAAGTGTATGGTTGATCTTATCAACATTTCATTTACTACAGTGGATGGGCTAAGATACTGAGATTTTATTTAAAATTCAGCGGAGAATTGTATCTCATTTTGATCTCTAGTTATTAAGTTTTATATCTGGAAGATCTTCACATGCGACATGCCCATTCATATCCTTGTACATCACAAACTGTGTGGTCCTAACAGTTATCTTATCCTAAATGATTCGATATATTGTAGCAAGGTACAGAAGTAACTCATCCACAGCAGTGAGATGACAGCAGCTTAGGGCATGTTCAGTGATCCACAGCACAGTAGGAGAACCTGAGTGTGCAAGTACATGATTCCACAGAAACTAGGAAATGGCATAGCAGGATGTGTATACGTGCCCACAGCAGTGAAAGGGTTAAGGGAAATGTATTGTGTTCCAGCGTGTATCAGGGTGGACATGGAAAAGTGTGAAGGTGGTAGTGTCAGAAGAGGTACACTACCAGATTGTGGGTGTGCAGTTTGCTCATTCGCAAGCCTTCATATTTAAGGCCAAGCAGATGATTCCCCAATCTAGGTGCCTCACTACATCACAAGAAGCAACTACAGGTCATTTCAGAAAGCTGTATCTACACTCCACAGCCCAACTTACAAATCACCAGTGACACTGTATGCAGAGGTGTCTGGAGTTATCTGTTTCCCACATAGTACATTGACACTACATGGTATTTGGGACTGATTTTGTTAATAGCAAAACAATAAACACTATGGGCAGCATCTACATACATCTCTGCACACTGTTCTGCACTGCCATGAGGGAAATTGATTCTTCATCATCCTGTATGGCAAGTGCTGCTCTTTTCAGTTTACAGGCAGATATACCTTCCCAGCACTTCCTCTACAGTTCTCTTATGCACAAATTTCTTCCATTCAGGAATTGCTGGCACTCACAGAATGAGTTGAGAACAGGAATCTGCTGTAATGTGTTGTTAGAATTATGTCAAAATACATGAAGTTTTATACCATCTAGGCAACCTAATGTAGAGGGGGAGAATCTGAGCTTCTGGATCTCCTCATTTGTTGGGAGAGTTAAAGCTGGTGTGATGCATTTAACCCCCTCACACAGCAAAAAATACTCCAGGCAGTGGAAGGAGGCGCAAAATTGACACTGTGTAACAGGTAGAGATGGCATGTTACACTGGGTGCAGGTTCTTCATTGTGGTAGACAGTTGACAGCATCAGCTGTTGAGCTTTTTTACATGAAAGCTCACTTAGCAACTGCAAATGAGAAATCGAGAGCAAATTCTTGGGAGGTATGGTCTGTCTATAGACATAAAAGAGCAACACTTTTAATGGGGGAAGTTGCATTTCCTGGAAGAACATTACAGGTGCCATACAGGATGACCGATAATAGATTTTCCTCTGGCAGTGCAGAGATTTGTATAGATTTTGTCCACATGTGGAAGAGGGAACTGCACATCCCCAATATGGCAACATACTTCCCCTCTCACTACTACATTCTAACACTGTCACTTCACCCTGTTACACCCACACAACACAGTTTTTCCCTGAATATGACTTCACTGCACTGGTATGCATATTTAATATTTGTTCCTAAACCACATCATTTAATAGTTACCAATTTTATACTTCTGAAATGTTATTTTTAATTATTTGCAATTTTTCCAACGCCTTAAATTTAAAAAGTAGTAGTTCCAAGGGAGTACATTATTGTGGGGTATTCAATGTATATTAATTGTGTACTGGGAATTGTGTTTGGTAGAAACTATACATTTTCTCGAATATGTTGAAACCACAATGTGACCTTTAAACTTGGCCTCTTCCACGAGCAATTCAGAAATGTTTTGGTGAAACATCAAGCAATGCCCTCTTCACCTTGTCCAGACTTATGTTTACTGTCTGCACCTGTGATGAACACTGATGCTCGTGTTCCATCCGTATATCATTGCAGCAGTACCATGCCTAACAGCACGTCATGATACACTACCAACAATAGAAATCCTATGGAGCATGGTCTTAATGTTATCCCTATAATGTTGGGCACCCATTTGGTAAATAATTTCCCTGTTTACAATAAGCAGAGTTTTAATTAGCAGATGATTCAGTCAGTGGCATACCTGGGGGAGGGGGGCAGGTGTCTGCCATGATGTAGGCACCTCTTCCATAGACATTTCCCCCCTCCCCTCCCTCCCAACCCACCAAACCCACCCGCCACCTGAAAAAGAAGAAGAAGAGGAAGAAGAAGAAGAAGAAGAAGAAGAGAGATGGGCAGAAAGCAAACTTTCTGACTATCGCTGATCATCTGTCAAGTGTATATTTGCTCACATAAGGGATAAATTATAATAAAGGCAGCATTCTCCACCCACAGTTGCCTCCAACATAGGTGTTAGTGGTCTCTTTTGTGACTTATTGCTCAACCCAATAGTTCACCTTAATAGTTATTGGTAAAAGTCTATAATTTTCGTGACTTCGATTGCTGCCATCTGCAGCAATCTGATATTTATGGTGTTACACCGGGCTGAATTTAAGTTCATATTTTGCACCAAATTACGATTTTTCCTAAGTGTTAAAGGCTTGATCTATGTACTTTTTTATTTCATACATCACTGTACATTTTCATTTAAATATTTGCAGGCTTTGGCGCAGCTACCAGTAATGATATCAGGAATCAACCGAGTTACCAATGTCACAACCAGGTTAAGGGGCTCTGAAAAGCCCTATCTTTCCAATGTTAGAATGGTGCTTATAAATTAAATGTTTTTTCAGGAAGTATTTGAGCTTGGAACTTGAAATTTTTACAGGTTATTTATTGAAGTATTGGCTACAACTCAACCCTCCTACTGCCAGAATTTTTTTGTTACACTGAGTACCGCTGGGGTCAATATGACCCAAAGTAATTAACACAGCATGTATTGGCAGTATTTTACCTGTTTGAATGAATTGACATAAAAGCATGCATTACTGACTGAAACCAGGTAAATAATGTATATAAGCACTTACAGATCTTGTCTTAATCCTTGGTCTTATAGATCCTTACATTTAAAACAAACAAACACTCTCCATTTAACATAATCTTTGAATGTTGGTTACAGATGAATGAAAAGCATCTTCTACATGTTTCTGACTGTTGTCTATCCACTGAATGTTCACATAGAGAGCACCACCCATGTTTTGCACCCATATTTACTTCTGCTGAAGGAGGAGGATGAGGAAGAGAGCTTTGCTGTGCTGACTTATGTTTTTCTGTACTAGATGTGTTCCCAGTTCCAGAATAAGTTCTCTTCTTTTGCAGTTTTTGTTTTTATTCCAGCCAAATTATGAAAGTATTTAGGGCACTAATATCCAAAATATTACAAAAAATAACCATAGACCAATTTCTTGTCATAAGTTTAGTGGTGTAGGTCCTGACTAACTTGTCCATTGTGTCTACACCTGATTTAGTTGCATTATAGTCTAGGATTAAAATAGGTTTTGCTGCTTCACTGTCACCTATTTCCTCTCTGAAATGCCATTATCTTACCATTTCTTGGGCAATAGGAGACTATTGTAGATGATTCCTGGTATCCAAAGAGACATGAAGCTGCAGTTCTTCCCCTTGCTTCAATAAATTCTGCAGATAGCTCATGACAACTTTTTCTTAGCATTCCTAGCAGAGTCATTTGTTTTTGTTCTAATTCCTTTGCCAACTCCAAACTTGTAAAGAAATTATCTATTGTGATATTTTTACCACTCCTGGCTAAATGATCTGTCAGTTCTGACACTACTCTTTTTCCCCAATTTATTTCTCTAAGCTAGCCTTTGCCCTTTCCTGTGAACATCTGCAGGTGTGTGAAAGAATTATTAGTGCTGTCACATGCAGCCCATATCTTTATACCATACTTTCCATTTTTTGAGGGGATGTACTGGTGGAATGGACACCTACTCCTAAAAGTTACCAGTTGTTCATCAGCTGTAATATTCTCTTGTATGCACCTTGTAATGGGCTTAGCCGGTGTTCAATAAATCCCTAATAGAAGCCAATTTATCAGGGCTACGATTCTGTTGCCAGTGCTGAGAATCATCAAACTGAATACAGTGTGATATTTCTGTAACGTGGTTCCTAGCCATATAACTATTGAAAATAGGTTGGCCTTGCTCTTCATTCCATGAATTCACTATGCACTCATTGTGACCTTTAAATGCTTTCTTGGCCTGCCTATTCTTGCAGGAATGTACGAAGTCTTCTCTATCAATATCTGTCCATTTGGTACCGAAAGTAATGTTACCTTCTTTGTTGGTCCACTTCAAAATAATCTGGAAAATGCTGGGCTTCATAAATAATTCGAATGCTGACTGCAAAGTATTTACATTCCTTACAGTGTGCCTCGTGGGACCTGGAACTGTCTTCATACATTTTGTACTGGCTGTCTCCCATGTAATCTAACAGGATTTTTTCCCCATGTTTCGTTTCCATTTCTCAACCTGAAAAACAATGGGTTATTATTTTATATATGTATTTACATATTATTATTATTATTATTATTATTATTATTATTAGCAATATCACTGAAGTTTTTGAAAACATATGGTAGATTATCTATACTTACTTGCAAACAATCTGATTTTAGATGTCACAGCTTCGGTAAGCAGAGTTTCCAAATCTCCATCTTCATCACAATCTTCAGTTGATTCATTACCTCCAGAAATAATAGCATCAATGTCATCATCATCAGATGGTGTATCTCCTATTTCCTCTTCTTCATTCAAAATTTCTTGTATTTCAGCACTATTCAAATGTTTTCCTAGTCATAATGTAGTTCCTGCACACGCTGAGGCAATATACATCAACATCTGAGGCAAGAAATGGAAACAAAGTGTGGTGGTGGTGGTGGTGGTGGTGGTAGTGGTAGTAGTAGTAGTAGTTTATTCATCCACAGACAATGTACATTGCATGGATTTCGTCAAAAAATACATATATAAAAAAACAAGGATTCTGTAACCTACCAAATGAAAGCATTGGTAAGTAGATAGAAACAATAACAATAAAAATAACAAACACACACACAAATTTCAAGCTTTCGCAACCCACAGTTGCTTCATCAGCAAATAGGAAAGAAGAGGGAAAGACAAAAGGATGTGGGTTTTAAGAGAGAGGATAAGGAGTCATTCCAATGAAAAAGGGACAGGTATACACTCACACACACACACACACACACACACACACACACACACACACACATCCATCCGCACATAGCAGACACACACACACACACACACACTATATTTATATATGTGTGTGTGCAGGTCGACCTGCCAGCACTTTCATTTGGTAAGTCACATCATCTTTGTTTATATATATATATATATATATATATATAGTTATAATAGAAGGAAACATTCCACGAAGGAAAAATATATCTAAAAACAAAGATGATGTGACTTACCAAATGAAAGTGCTGGCAGGTCGACAGACACACAAACGAACACAAACATGTATGTTTGTGTGTCTGTCGACCTGCCAGCACTTTCATTTGGTAAGTCACATCATCTTTGTTTTTTTTATATATATATATATATATATATATATATATATATATATATATATATATATATATATATATATATATATATGTTCGGTAAGTCACATCATCTTTGTTTTATATATATATATATATAAAAACAAAGATGATGAGGCAACAGTTTGTTGCGAAAGCTTGAATTTTTTATGTGTGTTTGTGTTTGTTTGTGTGTCTATCGACCTGCCAGCACTTTCGTTCGGTAAGTCACCCTGTGGCTAAACATGCCTTGGTGCACGGCCAGCACATCTTGGCACAGTGTTACACCGTCCGGGTTATCTGGATACTTCCCACCAACACCAACCTATCCTCTCTTCCCGTTACCCACCAGGCCTCAATCTCCGCTAATTTCAAGTTGCCGCCACTCACACCTCACCTGTCATTCAACATCATCTTTGCCTCTGCACTTCCGCCTCGACTGACATCTCTGCCCAACCTCTTTGTCTTTAAATATGTCTGCTTGTGTCTGTATATGTGTGGATGGATATGTGTGTGTGTGTGCGCGAGTGTATACCCGTCCTTTTTTCCCCCAAAGGTAAGTCTTTCCGCTCCCGGGACAGGAATGACTCCTCACCCTCTCCCTTAAAACTCACATCCTTTCGTCTTTCCCTCTCCTTCCCTCTTTCCTGATGAGGCAACAGTTTGTTGTGAAAGCTTGAATTTTGTGTGTATGTTTGTGTTCGTTTGTGTGTCTGTCGACCTGCCAGCACTTTCATTTGGTAAGTCACATCTACTTTGTATTTAGATATATTTTTCCTTCGTGGAATGTTTCCTTCTATTATAACCATATATATATTCCACGTGGGAAAAATATATTTAAAAAGAAAGATGATGAGACTTACCAAACAAAACCGCTGGCAGATCGATAAACACACAAACAAACACAAACATACACACAAAATTCTAGCTTTCGCAACCAACGGTTGCCTCATCAGGAAAGAGGGAAGGAGAAGGAAAGACAAAAGGATATGGGTTTTAAGGGAGAGGGTAAGGAGTCATTCCAATCCCGGGAGCGGAAAGACTTACCTTAGGGGGAAAAAAGGATAGGTATACACTCGCACACACACACATATCCATCCGCATATACACAGACACAAGCCTAGTCATTATTTCTTCATCAGACAATTGTTAGCTTCATTTCCATAATCTGCCACCACCAAACCACCCTTTTAATACATCCTCACGTAGTTTTTTCGAAATTTTCCCGTATTTCTCCACCCTTTAACGCGTTTTGGCGGCAACACAACCACCTAACCTTTATGCACATCATTATCTACCTACACAAGTTCACCACAGGATCAACATAGCCCAGCTCTAACCAACCCTTTTTCGCCTTTTTTCACACCATTTGCTTTCTAGTTTTACCTTTATCTCTCCTCATATATTTTTATATTTATTTTCATTTTCATTTCAGCCTTGTGTTCCACTTTTCACCTTCTAGTACCATGTCACCCTCACAACACCTCCACAACGACCCCATTAAGTTTTATTTACATTCCCTCCGCAAACATGCCTTCGCCCTAGCCAGATTACACTCCCATATTTTATTTTCTCAGGCTTGTCTGACATTTGGCATAACCCCCAAAGGCCTCACACTTAAAGTTCCCATCTCTGGCTGCAACCCTTCTTTCCATCAGTCCCTATACCAGTTCCAAACCGAACAATCCATTGCCCTCACCCACCTAATCCTTCACCTACACATCCACTCAGCCAATCAACACACCCATCAACTCCTGTCCCTAATAAAAGTCCTCAATCTTTCCTCTCCCACATCCACACCGGTTGTTCAGAGCATCCTCCAACAGGCCAACCGCAAATTAGAACAGCATGCCACCCTCCACCTTAAAAAACTATCCAATCTCCTGGTTTCCCACCTCCGGAAAGGCAACTCACTCACCCTTCACAACCTTTCCAGCAAACCTCAACCTCCTCTCATTGCACACAAACCCAGTCTCTCCCATCTACTCAATCTCCCACTTCCAGCTCCACTCCCTCCAAAACCTCAAAATTCCAATCAACACAATCTGGAACCACAACACCCCAATTCAGTAGTTAACCTCTCCTCCAAACCTCTCTCCCAATCCGAAACCTCTGTCCTATCCAAAGGCCTCACCTTCAGCCCCACTCCCAGATTTAACCAAACAGCCCTTGTCAAAGATTTACTGTCCTACACCCGTACTCTCTGCTGGAAATACTTAAAAAAGGCTTGTGTCTGTGTATATGCGGATGGATATGTGTGTGTGAGCGAGTGTATACCTATCCTTTTTTCCCCCTAAGGTAAGTCTTTCCGCTCCCGGGATTGAAATGACTCCTTACCCTCTCCCTTAAAACCCATATCCTTTTGTCTTTCCTTCTCCTTCCCTCTTTCCTGACGAGGCAACCGTTGGTTGCGAAAGCTAGAATTTTGTGTGTATGTTTGTGTTTGTTTGTGTGTCTATCGACCTGTCAGCGGTTTTGTTTGGTAAGTCTCATCATCTATATAGTGAGTCACCTAACGTTACTGATGGATATATTTCATAAACCACATCAAATACTGATGAACCGATTCTACAGACCGTGGTGGAGTTGTACTCAAGCGTCAACTTTAGGTTACAATATCTCCGGATATAATTAACATTTTACAATGCAACAAAGGGCACTGATTACGTATTTGTTTATATGTTCAGATGTGCTAACAAAGCTGACGGGGTTCCATTTAAAAAAAAAAAAAACTTAGGTTTGTGTTAAAAAACATACTTCCGTGCATTTTTTATGGTTTGTATTAAACAATTACACTAGCCCCTCTCCTCACGTTTGGTCTGTGGAATCGGTTCATCAGTATTTGATGTGGTTTACGAAATATATCCAGCCGTAACGTTAGGTGACTCACCCTGTATATATAAAAAGGGTGAACAATACTCTACACAATACAGATGTGCATAGTAGACTAGACAACACCAGACCACATTGAAATAGCATGTAAAACTTTGATTAATTACATTAATGTATGAGAAAGACTCTTTACTTGGAATACGCAGTTGATATTTAGATATAACACCTAATAATTCTAACACTTTTGTATATATTATTTATTTACATCATAGCAGCAGTAAGATAAAAATTGCTATTGGCACAGAGTACATAAATCTAATTGTTCTGTATGAAGTTGTTCCAGGTACTCATTTACACTATAATAGCAGTCGGTCATTAAAAATTTGAATACTGCTTCTTTAAATGAAGACAATTTTTTATTTCTTTTATCTTTACCAGTAGTTTGTTATACAATCTACTTCCTTGTATGTTTGTTTGTTTCTGTACCAAAGCCTTGTTAACTCTTTTAATATGAATGTCATTGCACTTTCTGGTGTTTTAAGTATGTAGATCAGAATTGGATTAGAAATTGTCAATATTTCATTTTACATTAATTATGCTTTTTTATTAGAGGCACAGTAGGGGTAGAATATTTAGCTGTTGAAATAATTGCTTTGAAGGAGTTAGCCTTGAACTGTTGGTAATTATTCTAACAGCTTGTTTTTGTAGAGTGAAGATGGTTTTGAGATTTTTCTTACTATGACCCCAGAACTTGGGGCCATAGGTAATAGCAGAATGTATATAAGCCAAGTAAACAGTTCTGCTACATTCCCTACTACATACAAAGCTAATAACATGTAATGAAAAGCAAGCAGAGCTTAACTTATGAGAGAGCTACAGGATGTGGGATTTCCAGTCTAAATTTTCGTCTACGTGTACCGTATTTACTCGAATCTAAGCCGCACTCGAATCTAAGCCGCACCTGAAAAATGAGACTCGAAATAAAGGAAAAAAATATTTCCCGAATCTAAGCCGCACCTGAAATTTGAGACTCTAAATTCAAGGGGAGAGGAAAGTTTTAGGCCGCACCTCCAAATCGAAACAAAGTTGGTCCATTGTAATAGAGACCCAATTTAGGTCAAATGAGAGACGATACAGCTACAGTAGTTTGGTTCGAGTCGTAAGCTTAGCAGTTAATCTTCACCAGGTGGCCATTGCTATGCGTCAGGCGCTCCGTCCGTATTTATACGGGTACCCTTCCTTTTTCACGTGCTTCGCCTGGTTTGAATCGATTGCTTATTTTGCTTTGATCTGATAAGTGCCGTTTTCTTTGTTATAGGTGTTTACGTCACTCTAAGCTGAAAATGCATTACTATACTGTGTCATGCATTGTTTGTCGCATTCTGATAGTGCGTGTGTACGGCCTGTCGCCGCTCGCGGCATGACTTGCTTTTGTGCGCGCTACCGCCGCTTAAAAAAAAAAAAAAAAGGAAAAAAAGAGGAATCGTCTCATTAGCGAAACAATGGCAAGAGACTGCAGTTTGTTGTTACTTACACTGCTGCTTTCTTTGATCAACAAGAACCAAATAATAGACTGCGTATGATAGAACATGTTCTGAACGAGAGTTAGGCGCAAATTTTTCTCAGTTTGAAAATCTTTGCGGCCGCTTCTTTAGTACATCAAATTCTGCACAGAAATTAGTCATCTTACATTTAAAATCTAGTCAGTTGCCGTGCTTCATTTCTGACTATATCACTATTAGGCATAAGAATAATACGAATATAAACATGACACGATACGTATATTCTTCCGCGTTTGCTGTTGTTTCACTCTAGTTTCGTAGTTTATTAGGCAGACAGGATTTAAATGAGAGCAGCAAACACGTAAGAATACATGGCAAAATGTATATTTTCGTATTATTCTTATGGTGAAGAGAATACTGCATGTGATTCACATTTCATCGGGTTCCTATTAGCAACCATCTCTTCTCACGGGTAGGAAAAAACTCGGAAGGTAGAGTTGGCCATATTGACAAACATCCCTAACAGTCTTGCCAGTCGGATTTTCGTAGTACATTGAAATTCTGCTACATTCGAAGATGAACAATACGGAATTTGTATTTACTTCTTTGGACAATGTATGAAAATGCAGTGGTCGAAACTCGGGACGGAGAAAAAAAAAAGGTTTTGGCGCCAGTATTTATCTTTGTGCCCACAAAGCATGCTTGGTGTGGCGCTACATATATTCGACGGAAGTTAGTTGTGGCGGCACCTACCAACATTTTTCAGAACTTCCGCTTGCTTTGCACTCGATTCTAAGCCGCAGGCGGTTTTCTGGATTACAAAAACCGGAAAAAAAGTGCGGCTTAGATTCGAGTAAATACGGTACACCTAAGAATTTTGTGGTAGCAACTCTCACAATTTCTTTATTTTGTATTCTGAGATCCAGATCAGAGTGTGACTGTTTTCCTGTAATGGATATAATTAGTTTTAGAGATATTTATGGTAAATTTGTTCATTTCAAACCAATTTTGCAAATATTCTATAACTCTGGTTGCAGATGTTGGCAATACCCGGTTTATGTCAGTTACTACAATGTTTGTGTCATCTGCAAACAGGGATATGTGAGTACCATTTATTGTAATCTTGATATCATTTATGTAAAGAAGAAATAGGAGAGGTCCTAGAGCACTCCCCTGTGGTACCCCAATTGGCATAGTCTGAATATCCGATCTGTAAACAGTACTTTGGTTTTTACTGTTTGTTGTTGCAATTTCTACTACCTGTTTCCTATTTTGGCAATATGACAGAAACCACTTTTTTGCCACTCCTCCTATACCAACATATTCTAATTTGTCTAGCAGTATATCATGTAGAAAAGTATCAAATGCCTTTGATAAGTCCAAGTTTATTCCTATTCTACTGTTGTTCCTATCTATCCCCATTACAATATTTTCAATGAATTGGGTGATGGCTGACTCTGTACTCATTCCTTTGTGAAAGCCGTGTCGGTTTACAGACAATAGATTGAATTTCTCCAAGGTAATTTGTAATTCTGTTTTTATGACTGTCTCTATTACTTTCATAAACACTGATAATAAAGCTATTGGTCTATAGTTTCCCACTTGATGTATATTGCCCTTTTTATACAATGGTTTTATTTTTGCAATTTTTAATCGTTGTGGAAAGACTCCTCCTGACAATGATATGCTTATGATGTGTGAGAGTGGTTCTGATCTGACACTAGCACATCTCATCATGACTGAACGAGGTACCTAGTCAATCCCTGAGGGCATTTCATTCTTCATTCTTTTTATTATTCGATTAACTTCCAATTTGTTCGTGGGAGGTAGCAATATTGAATTAACACTTTGTTCTCCTGGGATTGATGTTCTACTAATCCTAGAACAATTTTTACTCAGATTGATTGGACTATTTATGAAGTAGTCATTAACATAATTTGCTAAAGTAAGATTTCTGACAAGAACACCTTGATCATCTTTTAAAACAAAGTCATCTAGATTTCTAACATTTTTGCTTGGGCCTATTTTTTTTTACTACATTCCATATAGCTTTCGATTTTTTTGCTGACCCAGCAATTACACTGTCATTGTGCATTGTCTTGGCTTTTTTGATCACCTTCCTGTAAATTGTCTTATATGTCTTAACAGAATCTGTTAAGTGTTCATCTTTGTTGTCTTTTTTGAGTTGACTGAAATGTTTTAGTGTTTGACTAGATACTCTAATAGCAGGTGTTATCAATGTCATGCCTAAGAACACAAGCTAGTGGATATTTGTGAGCTTTTTTGCAAAACACATCTCAAATAGGTACATGAATGTACTAGAAAAGCACTAAAAGATTCCTCGGTTGTTGTTTGTGCAAAGACATCTTCCCAGGTTTCATTAGCTAACAACTGGATGAAAGTATTCACTTTTTCTGTATAGATGTGCCTTTTGTATTCCCACTTATATTTTACTGCCTTGGGTACAGAGGAATTCATCTATGATAATAGTGTATTGTAATCAGAAAGACCTAAGTTTACGTTTAGTGCCTCAGTGATACCATTATCCATATTTGTGAAAATATTGTCTAAAAGAGATGATGACAGTTCTGTTATTCTGGTGGCATCTGTAAAGAGTGGTTTCATGTGAAAGCTGCTTAGTATACTAAAAAGCTGTCTTTTTCATCACTTTCAATTAACAGGGTAATATTAAAATCCCCACATAACAATAATTTCACTTCATTACTATAAAAAGTGTTTAATGCTGCTTCTACTTTTTTGAAGGATATGTTTTTGTCACCCAGTGGTGATCTATATATTGTTATGACAACTAGTTTTTCACTCTTCTACTCAGTTTTTAACTCTATGGCACATGATTCAAGATGTGTTTCTGTATTTAGATGGTTCAATTCTATTTTCACTTTGAACTGCAGTCCTACTCTCGAGTAAATGTATACCCCACCATTTTTAAAACACTTCAGCAATAATGTGATGCTAAATTAAAGTTGCTTATATTTATGAGACTTAATTCACTAGCCTTTCACCAGTGTCCAGGTAAACAAATACAAGAGACATCATCAATATTGTTTAAAGCTACTTTTGGATCTAGCACTTTGTTTTTGAGGCACTGAATATTCTGACACATTATTCTGACTGGTTTGCAAGTATTTTTTCTTTTGTCAATACCTGGTACTGTGCTGCTTTTTCCATAGTAGTCTATTATCTGCAAATTTTCTTGCTGGTTTGTCACAATCTTTTCCTTTTCTTTGTTTGAAGCCACAAAAAATCCTTATTTAATGACGTACCTTGTCTTTGACTCCTCCTTAAGCAGTGTTGTGTTGCTGCTACTGTTGCTGCTGCTGCTGCTGCTGCTGCTGCTGCTGCTGCTGCTGTTTCTGTGGCCGGTGGTGGTGGTAGTGGTTGTGTTGGAGGTACTGACAGGATTCTTTGTCCAGTTGCTGCCTTTGTTTCTTTTATTGGCACTATTTCTGTTGATGGTGGATCTGTTGTAGTAGTATCTGTTGGTTTTGCTGTTGTTTCTGCCGATGGTTTTGTTGCTGTTACTAGTGGTGGTTTGACCATTTGTGATAATTTTACTGCTGCTACTGGTGATGATTTTGATGTTGCTGTTGCTTCTGTTGTTGTTGCTACTTATGATGAACCTGCTTTTATTGATTTTTGTGATGTTACTGTTACTGTTGTTGATGGTGCTGTAGATGTTTGCTGGTTCCTTTTTATTTCGTCTAATACTTTTTGAGCTACAATTTTCTTCTGTAGGCCATTCAAATGAAGGCCATGAGAAGTATGGAATCTCCAACCTATGCCACTAATATCAACACCACAAACATTTTCGAACTGACTGCATATACTGGAAAAACTCTCATTCGCAGTACTAATATCTTTGTTCACACAATACCAGGATGGCAGATCATAGTGATGTGGAATGTTGACAAAGAGAATGTCTGTATGTGACAAATAAGCCAGATGATTTCTCAATTCTGAGCAGGCTGTAGAGGTTTCATTTTCATATACATCGTTAGAACCACCAAACAAAGCCACAAAGTCTTTTGAAGTCAACTTGATAATTTCATCAGTGTAAACATTCTTAATTATCTCCATAAGGGAAGCCCCAGGCTGGACATAACTCGTGGATTTCACAAGTGATGCCTCATCAACAAGAGAGGCTATTCTGCGTCCATAGCTATCAGCTAAAATGTGCAGTTTTCCCATGTGATTATGTATTTTTTGCTGTGACCTAGGCTTATGTTGACATGGATTGCACGTAGGCCTACTCAGGGCAGCAGCAATGGCCGAAACATGTACCTGTGATGATAGTGCTTCAGAAAATATTTTTGAAAATACACTTATTTCGCTTATCACTTTGTACCTTTTTTGTAGTTGAATAGGTGGGTTTAGTCTGACCCTGTCAACATTAGTATCATATTTCCATTCTGCCAATGATTTTTCATGTGTTTTCGGCAATGGATCAACTTTTTCACACCAAGAACGGAACTTTGTTTTGCATATGCCATTACCGCCTACTCTCCCGTACTTTTTACCCACGTTATGGCTTGTATTTTTGCTACTATAGTTTATGATTCCTGAGTGAAATTCACTGAGCAATTTATTTATGCCCATTGTGTTCAGCTGCAGGGATTTGTTGCAATCGTGTTGTAAAACGCTTATCTCTTCCACTAACACTGCAATGATATTGTTTGTGTAATCCATCTTATTAAGTTTTTGCACAGGTTCATCTCTGCTACATTTTGCACAGAACCATATCTTACGTTTAGGATCTATGTTAACACATGAATAATGAAACAGTTTTACATATTGTGCACATTACACCTTTAACCGCACATTTTTTGCAGTGGCAGGGATCCAAACCTAATGTTACACTTGTTTCCCCAAAAGACAATGTAGATGCTCCACATGTGTAATTCTCCTTCTTACTTTTTGTAGTTCCACAGTTTTTTTCAGTGACTTTTTTCATTATGTAGCATGGCATGCATAAGTTTTCACAATACACACTGACAATATTGCATGATAAACACTTTTCTTCGCTATTTTTACACCTTTTTCTGGACTTTACACACTCGTGATCCTCACTCGGCACCATATTGTCTCAATATAAATATTAAGTGGGAAATGTTAGTTTCATTGTTGCAGGTGTTTTGTATAGCATGTATTCAACATAACATGCATCATTCTGTTTTCATAATGTTACATTCAAGAAACAACAGAAAAATTTAGACTGTGGTCATGCTGACCCCAGTGGTACTCTGTGCAGAGCCCATGAATAAATTTTAATGTGTTGTAAATGTAAAACTGAACAATATGTAATTGCATGCAAGCAACTTAGAGTAAAAAAGTCATAAATTTTGAAAATAATCATTTTGAAAACAAGGGAGATGTGTGTTTGAAATGTGCTTATGGGGTCATATACCCCAGTGGTACTAAGAGGAGAAAGGGACTTTTAAAAATTTCAATGCAGTTGTTGGAGATTAATTTTTTCTATTGTACAGTAACAAAAATTCACTCTTTTTATGCCATTTTTTGTTTATAAATTTAACAATGTACAGAGTTTTGGAAAAAGGCTTTGTTAATTTACACATAATGGACCATGCAGAATTTCCTGAAAATTTGAACTGAAATTGTTTTGTAGATCCTGAGAAAACATGTAATTTATATGAAAAAATAAAACTTTTTGGAATTGGGCGACAAAGTTTGGATTACTTTTTTAGTGAATTCCATGTCCACAATCTGGATTATCTTCATCTTCTGCAAACTTCTCCAGAAGCTTTCTCTTTGTCCTCTACCTGTTTACTTGTATTTCTATGCTATAAACAAGCCTTTCAGCAGCCCAAAGATGTTCCCTTTCTAAAGCAAGCATCATACATACCCTGTTGAAATTTATCTTCATTCCCATACCTAGAAATACTTTGTACCTTACAACATTGCCATCATTGAAAGTAGCAACAGCATCATACAAGCCAAAATGAAGTTTTTCTATTCCAACAAACACAGTCCTGGGGATTCTTGACCATGTAACACTATTTAC
Organism: Schistocerca cancellata; assembly: GCF_023864275.1. Taxonomy (NCBI): domain Eukaryota; kingdom Metazoa; phylum Arthropoda; class Insecta; order Orthoptera; family Acrididae; genus Schistocerca; species Schistocerca cancellata. Next base: position 817,827,365 of record NC_064630.1, read on the forward strand.
AATTTCATTAGGGTTTCTCCATGAACACATTTTTTCAACAGTTGAGGTGCTCCTAAGTCTCTGAAAATTGGTTTCAATACCTCAAATACCACATCAGGCAGACTATGTTTATAGGTGTACTCTTTGCCAACAATCCATTGTTGTACTTGCACTAGCTGCTTTCTCCTTTGAGATACAAGTAATGATGGGGACTTTCATTGCTTTGCAAAAGTATGAAAGGAAAGAGCCCAAACAGTGTCCTTCATTTCATGAACACTGCGTGTGTTTTGCCTAATAGCCCTTCCATAATAGTTTTGTATTTTACAATTACACTGTCAGTTAACCTTCCCTTCCCATCCAATCCTTTACCTTCACTGAGTTTTTGTTTTTTGTATGAAGCTTTCAGTCACCAAAGTCTTGATCCCATTTGTTTCCGTATCTGTCCAATACACTCAAATTTCTGCACTACGACATCATCACATAGGAATCTACTCCTTGAATATGTCTGAAACTCTTGGCATCACTGCCACCAAGGTAATTCACATATCACACACAACAGAACATTGAAATAGACTAGCAACATCAGCCACTTCCATTCTTCCACAACTGTCACTACATTTATCTGTGCAATTATTTCATGTGTACAACTATTTTTTGTGGGCATCTACAATTTTTAGATATTACTGCAACATGTAAAGCTCTCTCTTGTATACATACTGCTGGTAGATACTCCAGGGTGAAGAGATGTGTGTCCCTGTTTATCCCAGATACCACAGATTTCTACAGTCAAGTCTCCATTACCACTGTTTTCTTTTACTGCTTCTTCTACAGCTTTCTTCATAGATTCTATATAGGCATCTTCTACTATAAATCTATTTACGTTTGTAAACTTGGTTGGGGTATTTAGAAGATTCATGAGACTACATAAAACTGTGTGCAGTCCTTAAGGGTGCTACTGCAGGTGCAAAGTATAGGTACAAGCTCTTTCAGGTGCAGGATGGTGTCAGAAAATTTAACACAGTACATCTATTCTGTGACTCCACATGAAGGCCCTAGAAGTTATTCATTCACTGAATGGGCAAAGTCAGGTTATATTTGAGAGGGGGTTTTGGACCAGTCTGGCTTGATAGTATTCCTCAACCCTTCAATGTTTACATGGTTGTTTAAATCTTAAATCTGGTGTTCAAACTGTTTCATTTATTTTAAACAATTACTGCAAACTATAGTCTGCTAATAAAGTCCCAAGTTTTTTGATAGCTCAGTAATACCCAGTCACAAGAAAATTTTGTCACAAGACAAACAACATTATAAGAAACTGGATTTGGAGCAAATGTCAAAAGCTGTTACATTAGTACAGAAGAGAAAGAGATATTTGAAAGCCCCCACAGTGTCATATCCCTTGGATGACACTGTTTTTGCTGGTGAAGTCTGAAACTTCTGATGAGAAGGATGCAGTTACAACAAAATTGGCATGGAGAACTGTGTTACCAGAGAATTTTCAAGAGGTGCTAATTACCTACTGCCTAAGGATGGAGTCTCTTTTCTGTGAGTGAACAAGAAGAGATATTAGCTATCAGCTGTCTATTAGGAACAGTATCAATAATCGGTTTGGTAGGACTGGGATTGCACAAAAGGTCTGACTGAGACTATATTTTAGGAGACACAAAAAAATTTTATCGTAGCGGAATCCAATTGGCACATCACAGGCTAGAGTCTCTAGATTCAACTGAAAAATGGTGTGAAAATTCTTCAGTGTATGTGGAATCAGTTTATCGGTCATTCATAACAAAATATCTGCCTCATAAGTTGCATGGGAAAGACAAATAGGAGCTCTCACAGTGATACAAGGAGGCTCATTCATAACAGTCATTCTGTGCTTGAGCACTGGCTGTTCCTTCATTCCTCCAATCATGTAGCTTCCTGAAGAACAACATGAAAAAGCAATAAATGAAAGGAGCAACATGTGGATATTTACCTGCATGCTATCCCTCTTGTTGGGTACAGAGCAATCTTGAAGCAGTGGTTTGAACACCTCTTTTTCAAAACCTATTCCCCCCCCCATGAACCATGGATCTTGCCATTGGAGGGGAGGCTTGCGTGCCTCAACAATACAGAAAGCCGCACCATAGGTGCAACCACGATGGAGGGGTATCTGTTGAGAGGCCAGACAAACGTGTGGTTCCTGAAGAGGGGCAGCAGCCTTTTCAGTAGTTGCAGGGGCAACAGTATGCATGATTGACTGATCTGGCCTTGTAACACTAACCAAAATGGCCTTGCTGTGCTGGTACTGTGAACGGCTGAAAGCAAGGGGAAACTACAGCTGTAATTTTTCCTGAGGGCATGCAGTTTTACTGTATGATTAAATGATGATGGCGTCCTCTTGGGTAAAATATTCCGGAGGTAAAATAGTCCCCCATTCGGATCTCCGGGCGGGGACGACTCAAGAGGACATTGTTATCAGGAGAAAGAAAACTGGCATTCTACAGATCGGAGTGTGGAATGTCAGATCCCTTAATTGAGCAGGTAGGTTAGAAAATTTAAAAAGGGAAATGGATAGGTTAAAGTTAGATATAGTGAGAATTAGTGAAGTTTGGTGGCAGGAGGAACAAGACTTCTGGTCAGGTGAATAAAGGGCAATAAATACAAACTCAAATAGGGGTAATGCAGGAGTAGGTTTAATAATGAGTAAGAAAGTAGGTGTACGGTTAAGCTACTACAAACAGCATAGTGAACGCATTATTGTGGCCAAGATAGACACGAAGCCCACGCCTACTACAGTAGCACAAGTTTGTATGCCAACTAACTCTGCAGATGATGAAGAAATTGATGAAATGTATGATGAGATGAAAGAAATTATTCAGGTTGTGAAAGGAGACGAAAATTTAATAGTCATGGGTGACTGGAATTCGAGAGTAGGAAAATGGGAGAGAAGGAAATATAGTAGGTGAATATGGATTGGAGCTAAGAAATGAAAGAGGAAGCCGCCTGGTAGAGCATAACTTAATCATAGCTAACACTTGGTTTAAGAATCATGAAAGAAGGTTGTGTACATGGAAGAGCCCTGGAGATACTAAAAGGTATCAGATAGATTATATAATGGCAAGACAGAGATTTAGGAACCAGGTTTTAAATTGTAAGACATTTCCAGGGGCAGATGTGGACTCTGACCACAATCTATTGGTTATGAACTGTAGATTAAAACTGAAGAAACTGCAAAAAGGTGGGAATTTAAGGAGATGGGACCTGGATAAACTGAAAGAACCAGAGGTTGTACAGAGTTTCAGGGAGAGCATAAGGGAACAATTGACAGGAATGGGGGAATACAATACAGTAGAAGAAGAATGGGTAGCTTTGAGGGATGAAATAGTGAAGGCAGCATAGGACCAAATAGGTATAAAGACGAAGGCTAGTAGAAACCCTTGGGTAACAGAAGAAATATTGAATTTAATTGATGAAAGGAGGAAATATAAAAATGCAGTAAATGAACAAAGCAAAAAGGAATACAAACGTCTCAAAAATGATATCGACAGGTAGTGCAAAATGGCTAAGCAAGGATGGCTAGAGGGCAAATGTAAGGATGTAGAGGCTTATCTCACTAGGGGCAAGATAGATACTGCCTACTACCTTTGGAGAAAGGAGAACCACTTGCATGAATATCAAGAGCTTTGATGGAAACCCAGTTCCAAGTAAAGAAGGGAAAGCAGAAAGGTGGAAGGAGTATATAGAGGTTCTATACAAGGGCAATCATCTGGTGAGCAAGATGTATGAGACAGGTGAAATACCATCAGACTTCAAGAAGAATATAATAATTCCAATCCCAAAGAAAGCAGGTGTCGATAGATGTGAAAATTACCGAACTATCAGTTTAATAAGTCACAGCTGCAAAATACTACCACAAATTCTTTACAGACGAATGGAAAAACTGATAGAAGCCAACCTCAGGGAAGGTCAGTTTGGATTCCGTAGAAATGTTGGAACACATGAGGCAATACTGACCCTATGACTTATCTTAGAAGAAAGATTAAGGAAAGGCAAATCTACGTTTCTAGCATTTGTAGACTTAGAGAAAGCTTTTGGCAATGTTGATTGGAATACTCTCAAATTCTGTAGGTGGCAGGGGTAAAATACAGGGAGCGAAAGGCTATTAACAATTTGTACAGAAACCAGATGGCAGTTATAAGAGTCAAAGGGTATGAAAGTGAAGCAGTGGTTGGGAAGGGAGTGAGACAGGGTTGTAGCCTCTCCCCTATGTTATCCAATCCGTATATTGAGCAAGCAGTAAAGGAAACAAAAGAAAAGTTCAGAGTAGGTATTAAAATCCACGGAGAAGAAATAAAAACTTTGAGGTTCGCCGATGACATTGTAATTCTGTCAGAGACAGCAAAGGACTTGGAAGAGCAGCTGAACGGAATGGACAGTGTCTTGAAAGGTGGGTATATGATGAACACCAACAAAAGCAAAACAAGGATAATGGAATGTAGTCGAAAGAAGTCGGGTGATGCTGGGGGAATTAGATTAGGAAATGAGACACTTATAGTAGTAAAGGAGTTTTGCTATTTGGGGAGCAAAATAACTGATGATGGTCGAAGTAAAGAGGATATAAAATGTAGAATGGAAATGGCAAGGAAAGCATTTCTGAAGAAGAAAAATTTGTTAACATTGAGTATAGATTTAAATGTCAGGAAGTGGTTTCTGAAAGTATTTGTTTGGAGTGTAGCCATGTATGGAAGTGAAACATGGATGATAAATAGTTTAGACAGGAAGAGAATAGAAGCTTTCAAAATGTGGTGCTACAGAAGAATGCTGAAGATTAGATGGGGAGATCACATAACTAATGAGGAGATATTGAATAGAATTGGGGAGAAGAGGAGCTTGTGGCACAACTTGACTAGAAGAAGGGATCGGTTGGTAGGACATGTTCTGAGACATTGAGGGATCACCAATTTGGTATTGGAGGGTAGCGTGGAGGGTAAAAATTGTAGAGGGAGACCAAGAGATGAATTCACTAAGCAGATTCAGAAGGATGTAGACTGCAGTAGGTACTTGGAGATTAAGAAGCTTGCACAGGATAGAGTAGCATGGAGAGCTACATCAAACCAGTCTCAGGAATGAAGACCGCAACAACAACAACAACATCCAAGCATGGAGTCTCCTGCATTTCTCACCTCAGATGGCCATTACAGTCACACCTAGAACACTCAGGTAGCTGAAGTGGCTGGGATTCATCATGTATATTTAGTTAGCCTCCTTTCTCACTGCACCGATAAGATCAAATGTTTATGAGAATGCCAAAGACCTACTATCGTGAAGAGATCTGGCAACAACTTTGAGCACACAACAGAACACTAGGACCAACTAACATTGCACATTTCTTTGGTCGATCCTATATGAAAATTTCTCACTGGTGAAATTGCCGTCAATGTGTTCAGAGTTACAGTCATTTTCCTGTCCAACAGAAATATTTTCAGCAATCTTGACTTCATTGCTGCAAATGATGAAAGTCTTGGGAATAGACCTACCCAATGTCCTTTTGAGCAGGAAAATCAGGAGCAGCTAGATGAGGGTTGAACTAAAGCAGGTTAGTAGAATTTTGTTAATTCTCTATTACAACAAGGCTTTGGTTTGCTTTTCGACAAGGCTCAAAACAACATGCACTTCATAAATAAACACAAAGTATTTTCTTTCTGCCAGGTTGGTCTGCTGTCCTGGTTAGTTGGAGTCCCTAGACATATCACCTATAACACACAGTAAGAAGGTGTCGAATTGCATCAATCTGTACCAGAAATGATCAAGACAAAGAAGATCTCAAAGGAGCTTGAATGGAGGGAGTCAGTAGTTTGGCAAATTCCACTGATGAGGTGGTCAGAATGCATTCTGAAATAAAAAGTGGAGACACAGAATGCTTGTTTTGTGGCGCAAAATTTTCCTGGGTACAGCGCCAAATGTGAACCCATGGGGAAAGCTGTGGTTGTCATAAATATCACAAAATCTGATATTTTTTGGTCTCAGAAAGCAATTGTCATTTTTCAGTTTTCTAGAAATGATTTATAGCAGAATGAAAACAAGTAAGTAAATTTGTGAAGTGATTGAAACAAACAAATTTAAAATAAATTATGTTAAAACCCTCATTTATTAATATATGCAGAGTTATATCCATGAAACTAAAATTTTCCATAATTGCCTCGTTTCCCCTGCACGTAAGATATCATTCTTTTCTATAAATTGGTTTCAAATTTACTGAAGTTGGGAAAATTTCCCATATCATTTACACTTAACTTTCTATGTTGATTTCACCTTTCTGACTCCATCATGCTTTAATTGTTCATTAAATGTGAATGGTAATTAACAATTAACAACAGACATATTTTACACAAGCATTTCTCACAGTTCAAAATGCATCTGCCATAGTGTTCAAATACGTGGACTGGATCACTTCTTGACAATCCAAAACAAGTGATCTCACTCAGGTACTACCTCATACGTATTCCACAAGCAACCACATGATTCATGCCAGGAATACACTAAACCCCTAGTAATCATTTCCTTTCCTGTTCCAGTGGCAAATGGAGTGAGAAAGAGAAGAGCATCTGTATGCCTCTGCAAGAGCCCTAATTTCTCTTATCATTTCTTCACACTGATTATGTGAAACATAGGTCTACGTTGGCTGTAGCAGATTGATTCCGCTGTCAGCTTACTGAAGCATCTGTTGTCTTGCATGTTGATATGTAACAAATCCATCAGTATGCTTCTAAATTGCTTCATAGTCTTTCTTTAACCTGTGCTGATCAGGATCCCAAATGCTAACAGCAGTCAAGAATATTCTACACGCAATCTCCTTTATTGATGAACTACATTTCCTAAAATTCTTCAAATGAACCCAAATCAGACATTTCTATTCTTTATTACTTTACTTAAGCACTAGGCATAGTATTGCAATGCAATATGAAATAGAATAGGAACTTAACTGACATGTATTATAACATTTCTCTAACTACTCGTAATAATGGGGGTGATCATAGTTATTCTTTATCTGCTGCAGTCATGGTCCTGAGAACATTTACTGTAACTGTAAAACAACTACTGGACAGTTCATTTAGTTTAAGCTTGCATTAATTTTCATAGTTTTTTTATTATACTTTCAAAACAAAATTAAAGTATAATTACAAAGGTAAACAATACTTACAATACAAAAAGGAGCAGCTACATGATCTCTGATCAAAAACCAAAACCAGACTGAGACCCCATGCCAACATGGCTGTTAATATTTATACTTTCTTAACAATCATGAACAATCCTCAGCATTGTTTAAAATTATTATTTCATTAATTAACAATTAAAGCTCTCATCCTAAAACAAATGACATATTTTAATGATTACCTAGATTTTTATATATTAAATACATGAGTGAATTCTAATCCCTATGTAAGTTGAAGCAAGTATAAACATTTAGGTATCAAATGTTAACAATACACTTGTTATATTTACTAATTACAGAAGATTCATGTCATGTGAAATGTTACTACCAATTAACAGACTTCTACACATTAGCGTAATTAAGATTCCGTAATTATTTTCTTTGCAACTTTTTCACAAGTACATATTTCCATACATTTCTATGTTAGAAACTACTGTTTATGGTTAAAATTTACGTGTTTTTACTAGTTTTGATTGGACTGTTACGTTTCAACAACTGCCAAAAGGATTTGTGTAACTGAAAGTTGAACAAAACCTTTTCTGACAAATCTACGTAACAGTCCTCATTTTACAATCAATAGGATGAACAAGCGATTTGTGAAAAATTAGTACAACCAAAAATGTAACATTGTCATAGATTATTTTGTATCAGATTCAACTATATTAAGTAATAGCACAAAGAAAGAACAAGTTAATCCACAGAATTTGTCTGCAGCATGTATTACAACATGAAAATGATGATCTATCTCAATCAGAAAATTATATATTGGAAGATTGCTGAATTGGTCTTGTTTCTGTATATTTATGTCTGTCATTAGGTCCTCTAGGTTCTCCTGAGTGCAATGGAGACACTGGTGTTTATAACTCTTTCTCAATACTGATGATACATTGTGGAACGAGCGTTAGTATCGGATACTACAATACTCAAAATCCATATTACTTTGTTATATTATGGTCAAATATGTGGTGTACTTGCCACAGATAGGATGTGGTTAGATACAAAGTGTTCAGTCTCCTCTATGTGCAATGAAGAGCAATGTGACGGACACTGTAGATCTCTGCTCGTCAGAAGTTCGTCATTGCAAAAACCTGAAATGTGGCTCATACTCCATTCCTTATGACCATCATATATATTGTGTAATTTATTGTTTTGAATAGAATAGTTCAATTCAGTAAAATTCCAACTGTTCATACTTAAACATTTCCTGCCTTAAAACTCATATTGTAGTTTCAACTTGTTCTTTGATAACATATCACTAAAAATTTTTTGTACTAATATGACTTTAAAGTGCTACAGCACAGGTCTCTGCAATTTATGTTGACATTTACAGATAGTATTGACTAGCAAATATATTATTATAATATAGTACAAGTAAATTCTTAGAGCATAGTTCCTCAGCAGTTAAAATAATTCAGGCTACATATGCAGCATAAAATGTCTGACCAATGTCCAATCTTTCCATTTTTTCATTTGTTGAGACACTTCCAACGCCACTTTCCCACCTTTACAAGCATTCAGACATTAAGTAACAGAACGATACGCAAGAGTGCAGTTATATATAACTCTGAGTGACAATGTAAGTGATTAATACATCATATTGGTTTTGTTTTATAAGTAATTGAAACAGCACCAACAATTATGTGGTTGGGCCTTATATACAGGTACGTGTTCACAACTTGAGTGTGAATACATAATAAATGATTCATAAATGATTGGTACATCATGACAAAACATGGTTAGGCAACATACAATGGTAAGTTCTCACCACTTAGGTGTGAATACACAATAAATGAATCATAAATAATTGGTATATCATGACAATTATGTGGTTGAACTTAATATACTGGTAATTGGTTTATAAGTGTCAGATACGTCATGAGATTATATGAATAGGTTTTATACATTGGAAAGTCGGTTTGAGCATAATGTATTGTTAAATTGGTACATAAGTGACAGATACATCAGGACAGTTATATGGTTGAGCATTATATATATATATATATATATATATATATATATATATATATATAATCTCCTTTTGTCTTTCCTTCTCCCTCCCTCTTTCCTGACGAGGCAACCATTGGTTGCGAAAGCTAGAATTTTGTGTGTATGTTTGTGTGTCAATCGACCTGCCAGCGCTTTTGTTTGGTAAGTTTCATCATCTTTCTTTTTAGATATATTTTTCCCACGTGGAATGTTTCCCTCTATTATATATATATATATATATATATATATATGGTTATAATAGAAGGAAACATTCCATGAAGGAAAAATATACATAAAAACAAAGATGATGTGACTTACCAAATGAAAGTGCTGGCAGGTCGACAGATACACAAACGAACACAAACATACACACAAAATTCTAGCTTTCGCAACCAATGGTTGCCTCGTCAGGAAAGAGGGAAGGAGAAGGAAAGACAAAAGGATATGGGTTTTAAGGGAGAGGGTAAGGAGTCATTCCAATCCCGGGAGCGGAAAGACTTACCTTAGGGGGAAAAAAGGACAGGTATACACTCGCACACACACACACATATCCATCCACACATACACAGACACAAGCAGACATTTGTAAAGGCAAAGAGTTTGGGCAGAGATGTCAGTCGGGGCGGATGTACAGAGGCAAAGATGAAGTTGAAAGACAGGTGAGGTATGAGCGACGGCAAATTGAAATTAGAAATTAGCGGAGATTGAGGCCTGGTGGATAGCGAGAAGAAAGGATATGCTGAAGGGCAAGTTCCCATCTCCGGAGTTCTGACAGGTTGGTGTTAGTGCGAAGTATCCAGATAACCCGGATGGTGTAACACTGTGCCAAGATGTGCTGGCCGTGCACCAAGGCATGTTTAGCCACAGGGTGATCCTCATTACCAACAAACACTGTCTGCCTGTGTCCATTCATGCGAATGGACAGTTTGTTGCTGGTCATTCCCACATAGAACGCTTCACAGTGTAGGCAGGTCAGTTGGTAAATCACGTGGGTGCTTTCACACGTGGCTCTGCCTTTGATCGTGTACACCTTCCGGGTTACAGGACTGGAATAGGTGGTGGTGGGAGGGTGCATGGGACAGATTTTACACCGGGGGCGGTTACAGGGGTAGGAGCCAGAGGGTAGGGAAGGTGGTTTGGGGATTTCATAGGGATGAACTAAGAGGTTGCGAAGGTTAGGTGAACGGCTGAAAGACACTCTTGGTGGAGTGGGGAGGATTTCATGAAGGATGGATCTCATTTCAGGGCAGGATTTGAGGAAGTCGTATCCCTGCTGGAGAGCCACATTCAGAATCTGATCCAGTCCCGGAAAGTATCCTGTCACAAGTGGGGCACTTTTGGGGTTCTTCTGTGGAAGGTTCCGGGTTTGAGGAGATGAGGATGTGGCTCTGGTTATTTGCTTCTGTACCAGATCGGGAGGGTAGTTACGGGATGCAAAAGCTGTTTTCAGGTTGTTGGTGTAATGGTTCAAGGATTCCAGACTGGAGCAGATTCGTTTGCCACGAAGACCTAGGCTGTAGGGAAGGGACCGTTTGATGTGGAATGGGTGGCAGCTGTCATAATGGAGGTACTGTTGCTTGTTGGTGGGTTTAATGTGGACAGACATGTGAAGCTGGCCATTGGACAGGTGGAGGTCAACGTCAAGGAAAGTGGCATGGGATTTGGAGTAGGACGAGGTGAATCTGATGGAACCAAAGGAGTTAAGGTTGGAGAGGAAATTCTGGAGTTCTTCTTCACTGTGAGTCCAGATCATGAACATGTCATCAATAAATCTGTACCAAACTTCGGGTTGGCAGGCCTGGGTAACCAAGAAGGCTTCCTCTAAGCGACCCATGAATAGGTTGACGTACGAGGGGGCCATCCTGGTACCCATGGCTGTTCCCTTTAATTGTTGGTATGTCTGGCCTTCAAAAGTGAAGAAGTTGTGTGTCAGGATGAAGCTGGCTAAGGTAATGAGGAAAGAGGTTTTAGGTAGGGCGGCAGGTGATCGGCGTGAGACGAGTCTCAGCAATAGAGACATATACATGTGGATAAAGACAAGGATAACTTGGTACTCAAATGACAAGTAATAAATGAAACAGAAGATTCGGAAGCTAGTGTATAGCAAAGTAAATACATAAGTAAATGTTTATCATTTGGGTGACAACATACAGCAAAATCAGACATAAGTAAATAATATAGTATGACAGTGTATGGATACATCCAATAATGCAGAAATGCTAGCTTGTTCCCCGGATCCTCCTATAGATTAGGTTTCAGTCACTTAATGAAGCTGACACGGTAAATTAGAAGGGTCTCAGCAATAGAGACATATGCATGTGGACAGAAGGAAGGATAGCTTGGTACCCTAATGAGAAGTAAGAAATGAAATAGAAGATTCAGTGTGTTGGGGGTCTGTCATCTTTTCTTCTTCAACTCCAAAGACAGGAAACCCCCCAACCCCCGTACCCAGGACCCCCACTGTTCAGTACTTCACTGTGGCACCGGAGGGAGAAGAGTGTTCAGAATTTCCTGCAGAATGGACTTGCCACAGCTTCATCTTTCCAGTCCCTGAAAATTAACCCCAACACTCCCTATTGACTGATCAACAAAGGGTGAACAATTAGCATTCTGCAGGACAAAGTAAATGAAGTATATAATCTACATCTACATTTATACTCCGCAAGCCACCCAACGGTGTGTGGCGGAGGGCACTTTACGTGCCACTGTCATTATCTCCCTTTCCTGTTCCAGTCGCGTATGGTTCGCGGGAAGAACGACTGTCTGAAAGCCTCTGTGCGCGCTCTAATCTCTCTAATTTTACATTCGTGATCTCCTTGGGAGGTATAAGTAGGGGGAAGCAATATATTCGATACCTCATCCAGAAACGCACCCTCTCGAAACCTGGCGAGCAAGCTACACCGCGATGCAGAGCGCCTCTCTTGCAGAGTCTGCCACTTGAGTTTGTTAAACATCTCCGTAACGCTATCACGGTTACCAAATAACCCTGTGACGAAACGCGCCGCTCTTCTTTGGATCTTCTCTATCTCCTCCGTCAACCCGATCTGGTACGGATCCCACACTGATGAGCAATACTCAAGTATAGGTCGAACGAGTGTTTTGTAAGCCACCTCCTTTGTTGATGGACTACATTTTCTAAGGACTCTCCCAATGAATCTCAACCTGGTACCCGCCTTACCAACAATTAATTTTATATGATCATTCCACTTCAAATCGTTCCGCACGCATACTCCCAGATATTTTACAGAAGTAACTGCTACCAGTGTTTGTTCCGCTATCATATAATCATACAATAAAGGATCCTTCTTTCTATGTATTCGCAATACATTACATTTGTCTATGTTAAGGGTCAGTTGCCACTCCCTGCACCAAGTGCCTATCCACTGCAGATCTTCCTGCATTTCGCTACAATTTTCTAATGCTGCAACTTCTCTGTATACTACAGCATCATCCGCGAAAAGCCGCATGGAACTTCCGACACTATCTACTAGGTCATTTATATATATTGTGAAAAGCAATGGTCCCATAACACTCCCCTGTGGCACGCCAGAGGTTACTTTAACGTCTGTAGATGTCTCTCCATTGAGAACAACATGCTGTGTTCTGTTTGCTAAAAACTCTTCAATCCAGCCACACAGCTGGTCTGATATTCCGTAGGCTCTTACTTTGTTTATCAGACGACAGTGCGGAACTGTATCGAATGCCTTCCGGAAGTCAAGGAAAATGGCATCTACCTGGGAGCCTGTATCTAATATTTTCTGGGTTTCATGAACAAATAATGCGAGTTGGGTTTCACACGATCGCTGTTTCCGGAATCCATGTTGATTCCTACATAGTAGATTCTGAGTTTCCAAAAACGACATGATACTCGAGCAAAAGACATGTTCTAAAATTCTACAACAGATCGACGTCAGAGAGATAGGTCTATAGTTTTGCGCATCTGCTCGACGACCCTTCTTGAAGACTGGGACTACCTGTGCTCTTTTCCAATCATTTGGAACCTTCTGTTCCTCTAGAGACTTGCGGTACACGGCTGTTAGAAGGGGGGCAAGTTCTTTCGCGTACTCTGTGTAGAATCGAATTGGTATCCCGTCAGGTCCAGTGGACTTTCCTCTGTTGAGTGATTCCAGTTGCTTTTCTATTCCTTGGACACTTATTTCAATGTCAGCCATTTTTTCGTTGGTGCGAGGATTTAGAGAAGGAACTGCAGTGCGGTCTTCCTCTGTGAAACAGCTTTGGAAAAAGGTGTTTAGTATTTCAGCTTTACGCTTGTCATCCTCTGTTTCAATGCCATCATCATCCCAGAGTGTCTGGACATGATGTTTCGAGCCACTTACTGATTTAACGTAAGACCAGAACTTCCTAGGATTTTCTGTCAAGTCGGTACCTAGTATTTTACTTTCGAATTCACTGAACGCTTCACGCATAGCCCTCCTTACGCTAACTTTGACATCGTTTAGCTTCTGTTTGTCTGAGAGGTTTTGGCTGCGTTTAAACTTGGAGTGAAGCTCTCTTTGCTTTCGCAGTAGTTTCCTAACTTTGTTGTTGTACCACGGTGGGTTTTTCCCGTCCCTCACAGTTTTGCTCGGCATGTACCTGTCTAAAACGCATTTAACGGTTGCCTTGAACTTTTTCCATAAACACTCAACATTGTCAGTGTCGGAACAGAAATTTTCGTTTTGATCTGTTAGGTAGTCTGAAATCTGCCTTCTATTACTCTTGCTAAACAGATAAACCTTCCTCCCTTTTTTTATATTCCTATTAACATCCATATTCAGGGATGCTGCAACGGCCTTATGATCACTGATTCCCTGTTCTGCACTTACAGAGTCGAATAGTTCGGGTCTGTTTGTTATCAGTAGGTCCAAGATGTTATCTCCACGAGTCGGTTCTCTGTTTAATTGCTCTGCATTGGTTAACCCAAGTAACAAGTGCTAGATCCTACTAGCAGTCCCTCTAGTATCTGCATTTGATCGAACATAATCAATTACATAAACATATAATATTGAAACCTGTGTCATATCTGAGACATATACATGAAAATTACTAAAGCGAGGTACAGAATTACTGTGTTCCTCTGATATCTATTGCTGTTCAAAGATAAATTATTACATAAACATGAAAACATAGAAATAAGGTTGCCAAATGCATCGATTTGCACATATCTCATATCAAAAAAATAAACAAAGTCAATTGCCTCATTGGGCAGATCATCCAAGTGTTACAATGTTCACATTATGTGAAGCACTTTCATATGCATCAATATATTTGCTGAAGTGTGACAATGACAATAGAAATTTTTTTTGTTACATTTTCAAAATTAAACAAGAGGCAGGTCTGAGACATAAAATTAAAGTTACTGGAATCTCAGCCAAGTGATATATATGCCATGACATTTTGAAAATGAGCTTCTATAAGTCTTACATTAAGTTCAAGGACATTCTTCTTGTGTTTATAATTTTATATAAGCCAAAGACAAAAGATATATATAAGTCTTTTAAATGGCAGTACTTATAAATAAGCAGTCATTAGCAGAGTGATAGGATCAATTATAGTTATGATGTTGCTGTTAATAATTGTTGGGGGTAGGCTATATGCCACAAGAAAGCAGTTTACTAAAAATACAATGAATAATTACAGAGAATTAGGTTGCATGTGACAGCACATCATAGTATATGTCAGTACATCAGTAGTTCTAATTTTGTGCATGTAAGTTGTAGAATAATTATAGTAAGCGCATTTCTTTTGAAAAGAAAAGAGCATTGATAATAAGTGATTGCTGAGAACAGTATATCATTGTATTAAGTATAGGCAAAAATATTACAAGCAGCAGTGCATATGAATAAACACTCAAAGTTTGAAATTACATTGACAATAGGTGTTTATAAAGTAATATATTGCATGTAACAGTATATCACTGTATAGAGTCTAGACAGACCACATCAAACAGATTATAGTATGCATCATATCATATATAGATAGTTGTGAAGCAATTTACAAGAATCAGTAATTGTTAGTGTTGTGACTTGGCAAGACAGCCAAGCCACTATGAGGTAGCCGAAAGGCACGCGTTTAAGCTCACGCAGGCTGGCGTGATGTCTGGAACAGTTAAAGGAGTTGAGTCTAGTAAAAAAAGTACGTAGCTTCTGGAATACTTAACTTTAATCCATAATTGGTAACATCGGTCTGACGGTACATGCATCACAAGATAAATAGCAAATGATAATGGCGCCTTGCTAGGTCGTAGCAAATGACATAGCTGAAGGCTATGCTAACTATCGTCTCAGCAAATGAGAGCGTAATTTGTCAGTGAACCATCGCTAGCCAAGTCGGCTGTACAACTGGGGTCGAGTGCTAGGAAGTGTCTCTAGACCTGCCGTGTGGCGGCGCTCTGTCTGCAATCGCTGACAGTGGCGACACGTGGGTCCGACGTATACTAACGGACCGCGGCCGATTTAAAGGCTACCACCTAGCAAGTGTGGTGTCTGGCGGTGACACCACAGTTAGCCTTTCTGACACATATTTTCATGGAAAAATTATGTCAGTTTTCAACTGTTGAAATGCACGTAGACTGTACCACTTGTAAAGAGATGAGGATGTTTGGTCCTACAAGTCAAACTCCGATTTTAGAACAACTGAGCCAACATGTACATTTCAGGTCAGGAAACCACAAGGACAGATAAAGGGATTTGCCCCCAATAACTGTCAAAGGCACATTGTTCTTGTAGCTTAAAAGTCATAATCCCAAATTTTTCATCATCTTCTTGTAGAGACTGAGAGCAACCATGGCCACATACTACTGTAGAATTAGATTTAGATTGGCAAATTAAGTACGAGCAAGTTACTTCCAGAACACATACTGCTCAACAACTAGTTGACAGATTGCTTGTTGGTCATCAACACATTATACAAGATGTAGCAACATCAGATCAGACAGTAATTAAAACTGGGCACAGATAAGGCAACTTCCAACATAGGTTAAAGCAAAGGGCAAAGTTATAGTGCTTAAATATGAATGGGTTAATACTACGAGTAAAATGGTTAGATCATCCACTCTAAAAGTATGATAAATATATATTCCCTCATCAGTTACATATTAATGACTCAACTAGTCTTCAATTGAAAGAAGATGTCTGCAAGACCTAGAACTATATCATGATTACGAATCCTCAATCTTTAGTTTTTCCTTTGCTACTCATTACACATGAATCCTTAGTGGTCATCAGAATATTTTCAATAAGATAATGAAAACTGGTTAAATTTCTCCAATAAGAATCAGATTGTAAGCTAAAATTTGTATATATTAAAAGCATTGACTTGTTGTAGCATTCAGCAGTATTGGACAGTTCAGATTTGTGTAGACATTGTGACAAAGAACACGTTGTATCTATACTAACGAGAAAGCATGACTTGTACAGATACCAGACATGTAGCAAACATCATCCCTATTTTATTGTACTAGGATGGCAAAAGAATAATCAAACCATTGGTTGTCATATTTAGTCATTTAAGTGGTAGAAAATTACATGAAAATAAAACTGTGTGAGTCTTAAATCCTGGGAATCAGAATACTTCTGTCCCAATAACTATCTCCAACATAAAATTCCATTTTTATTATGCTCCACAGATGGAGCTATTCTAGTAATTTAAACATAATAATTTCTTTTCTGATAATTGTTCCTTTTACAGTTACACAGTACATCTAACACATGTTAAGGACAAGATCATGAAATAAAGTATTTCATACTTGATAGTAAATCGACATCTATCCAGTGACTTTCACATAATAGATATAGTAACAGGTGAAACCAAATGAAAACACATATATAAGGCTACAAACAGTCTAACCTAATTGTAATCACATCTCAGCTGCAAAGTAATAAATTGTTGCTATAGCAGCACAGATATCTTAAGTAAACTTCACATCAACTTTAAATATTTTCTCAACTTTTCGTAAAGTCATCACCACAATGAGATTATAACTTTATCAGCATAGTGATAATGACTATACAGACATAAGTAAATATTACACCAACTCTCCTCAAAATTCATACTCTGGCTGTATTATTAAACCACAGATTACTAAAGCTGTCTGAAGTTTGTACTCGTATTCAGATAACCAGAAAAAGGCAGCTTGCCCAATATAAAATACGTGCACCAGTCCCTTTTGTCATCCAGTCTCTATTTGTCTGAACCAGAAAGTGGAAGGGGATGAGTTTGTACAGATAAGTAAGAGGATGTGACTTGAAAAGGAAAGAGTCACACCAGCTCAGAGCCTTGGGTTTGCCACCCCCAAATTGCAAAAAGAGCTTGCAACCTCCTGAGGAAAGACAGTTCTTATGATGTTATATGAATGATGAAGGCTGTTTTTATAATTTCAGCTGCATAACATTCCTGAGTCCAAATAATCTTTTGGACTTAGGATAAACAAGTCTATAAGTATTTGGGTGTGGGTTTTCAACAATTTCAAATGGACCTATGTAAATATAAAAAAATTTCTTTACTTCTCTATTTAGTGCTTTTGATTTGGTGTAACTTTTTGTCAAAACTAGATCCCCCAACTTTGAATTCTGTGATTTTTATCTGTTTGTCATGCCATTTCTTTCTTTTTTCATAATAATCTTTCATAGTTCTTCTATCTCCTCTCTTTCAGCTGCTGTTATAGAGTCTCCAGCTTGTAAAAGTAGAAGTTCTTTGCTTGAGTAAGGTTGTTTTTGATCAAACATGATGTGGTAGTATGTTGTAGGCTATTCATGATGTCTTCAAATTCTTTAACATAACATAACCAATTTCTGTGATCTTTCTGACAGTAAGTTCTACACAATGTACCTCATGTACTGTTCAGTTGGGTTGCATTTAGGTGAATAGGAGGATATTAAGATATGTCTGATGTTATGTTCTTTTACAAATTCCTTCCAAAATTTAGAAGTAAATTGGCTCCCATTGTCACATAAAATGGCCTTAGGTGTACCCACTTTAATAAAGTCATCCTTCATAAATGTAGAAGCTATTTTCTTACTAGTTGCTTTCTTTAAAGGATAAAATTTCACATACTTAGAAAACAAATCTACAATGATGAAAGTATACTGAAATCCCCCTTTAGCTCTTGGAAGTTAACCATACAAATCTATCCCTACCAAATCCAACTGTTTATGTGGTACCAAATTGTAAAAATCCCTTGTTTTGTTACTAACTTTTGCTCTTTGACATGTATCACAGCAGGCAAATAAGGTCCTTTATGAAAATATATACACTCTTGTATTTTTTGAATACATTTCGATGCACCACAGTGTCTAAAGCTTTCATGTGTGTACTTTATCAAAGTATTTATGTGAGAATCTGGCCAGCAAACTTTCCAGACATCACTATCTGTGCTGTGTCTATAAAATAGAATACCTTTGAAAACCTGATATAACATTTGTACTTCCTCATGACCTTTCTTCTCTAAATAACTTTTAACAAGCTTCCATTGATCATCACCATTTTCATATCTTCTCAATTGATTACAGATTTTTCCAATTTCACTTCCCTCTTTGACGTCTTTAAAATACATTATTTTAAACTTTCCCTCCTGACTATTAGTTTGATTATCATTTCCATTCCCCACTGGCATTCTTGACAGGGCATCAGCAATGACATTTTCTTTGCCCTTTATAAAATGAACTGTGTATTTAAACTGCTGTAAGAACATTGACCAACTGGTAATTCTCCCATGATACAGTTTACACTCTTGTAGGTAAGTTAATGCTTTATGATCTGTATAAACTTTGACTTCATGCCGAAACAAATAATTTTTAAATTTTTTGAATCCCCATACAAATGCCAAAAGTTCCTTTTCATTTATCATGTAGTTTCTCTCATGTTTTTGTAAGGTTCTGCTTGCAAATGCTATAGAATGATGTTCAATTTTCCCATTGATTTCTTTCCCTCAGAATAAATGTGCCCCCAGTCAAATGGTTTAAATGGCTCTGAGCACTATGGGACTTAACATTTGAGGTCATCAGTCCCCTAGAACTTAGAACTACTTAAAGCTAACTAACCACAGGACATCACACGCAACCATGCCCAAGGCAGGATTTGAACCTGCGACCATAGCAGTCGCACGGTTCCGGACTGAAGTGCCTTGAACTGCTCGGCCACTGCAGCTGGCTACCCCCAGTCCATAATCACAACTGTCTGTCATCAAACAAAATGGTAAAGATAAATCAGGTCTATGG
The DNA here is from genome assembly GCF_023864275.1 of Schistocerca cancellata. Taxonomy (NCBI): domain Eukaryota; kingdom Metazoa; phylum Arthropoda; class Insecta; order Orthoptera; family Acrididae; genus Schistocerca; species Schistocerca cancellata. The sequence goes on from NC_064630.1 coordinate 817,846,742, forward strand.
AGGATTTCACTTTCTGCCAATCCTTTCTTAATTCTGTCAAAAGCTATCTGCCATTCATCAGACCAATCCTACACTGCATTTTTTCTTGACAAGTTATTCAAGCATGGTGCATTAAGTGACTGTGTCTTCACATATTTTTGATAGAAGTTTACTAATCGAAAAGAAGATTTTAAATCATTTTATTTCTAGTTTTTGGGAACTTTGCAATGGCCTCAAACTTTTCTCAATCAGGCAAAATTCCTTTTTTGTTCATGCAGTGGCCAAGAAATTTTAATTCTTTCATGGCAAATTTACGTTTTCCTAATTTCAAAGTCATACCCCCCTGTCTCATTTTCTCTCCAATTTCCTTTAAAACTTGAATATGTTCCTACCAGGTCTTACTTGATACCAAAATGTCATACACATAAATAATTAACTTTTCGAGTTCTCTACCCAAAACAAAGTCCAATCCCCTAACAAATTCTGCTACAGATACATTTAAACCAAATGGTACATCGCAATATTGAAAACAATTCCCATTAAACAAAAATGCAGTGTATTTTCTAGAATCTCTCTCTAATTCAATCTGATAAAATTCAGAAGTCAAGTCAAGGCTAGTCATATATTTTACATTTTCAGACTTATTTAGTAGTTCATGTATACTTTCAGGGTGGTCAGTTTCTCTCTCCAAATATTTATTCAGGTGTCTAGAGTCGAGCACTAAACTAATACCTCAATCTCGTTTTGAAACTACCACTAATTGGTTATTGTAAGAACTACAACTTCTTTCTATTATTTTCCACCTTTCCATTTTCTGACGTTCTCTTTCTACCTCCTTTCTGTTACAGATAAGGATAGCATACGGTTTTATGAAAAACGGATCATCAACTTTCAACTTTAGACTACATTAATACCCTTTTACTCTCCCTGGTTTTACATCAAATATGTCATTATAATCCCACAAAAAATTTTCAAGCTCTCTTCTGTTTTCTGTGCATTAAGGCTTTCACTTTCAGATACTTTTTTAGAAGCTAGTTTACTATAATAATTAGTACTACCCTCATCAGTAGACCATGATCTTCCATTACAATACTCATTTCCCCATGAATTCCACTTTTTGGTTCAACAAATGTTATTTTCATGTCACCCCAGATGAAATTTACTTTAGCCTTAACAGGGTGTATACGACCCGGGACAACCGGGAAATCCGGGAAAAACCCGGGAATTTTTTCATCCGGGAGAAAACCGGGAAAAACCCGGGAATTTTTCGGAATTCCGGGAATTTTTCATTGTTTTAGCTGTCAGTTAAATATTTGTAATTTTGACTGCAGAATTGATTCTCTAGCAAAGAATGTTATTATATCCTGCTACTGGAGAATGATACTGCAGCAATAAAATATAAACGAGAGGGAAAAAATAAAACTTTAGTGGCAAAGGAAATGTGCAATTTACAACAAAACACCGTGCACGCACAAGCGTCTGCAGATAGCAAAATAATGTCAAAGGCCGTAGGGCGCAGACTGTAATTCTTCGTAACAATAAACTGCTTGCTATGAGCATGATGTCACAACCGTTCACATTAGGTTCGTTTGACCAGTTGCCAGTTGCGCATTTGACTCGCGTATAAGCAGTACCTTCTCCCGCTACGGCGCTACTTGTAGTTTGGCTGTTAGCTGTATCGGTAGCAGCTGCAAGCAGCCAGATGCAAACGAGAAAAATTTTTCCCGCGCGCCCTAGATGCCAGATTCGCGCTTCCACAGAGTTGTCTGAGTTGTAGTGGGGAGGGGGTTAGTCTCCACGTGACCCGTGTTTACGTGATTTCGCTGCTTCTCTTCGTGTACAGCTCCCACGTCAAATGAAAACAAAACGGATTTCTGTGGCCAGGAGCTATCAAGTGAATTAAAATACATTCACATAGTTACGGAGGGCAAAAATATATTATTAATTTCAGTTTTCTGATTTTATTTTCTTTCCGAGTTAGTAGCAGTCAAGCATATTAATCGCCTTGCAGAAGAATGAAATTATTTTTGCAAGTTTGCTAAAGAAATTCCGCTGAGGCAATCATTTTATTTGAAACGAAGTGCTTCATTCTACAGTATTGGCTAGTTCCAACTGTTCGGTGAATTTCAAGTGCACGTTATCATCTTCTGCCATGTATGGCATTATGCCACGATAATGAACCAAACATGAGATCGTAGAGCACTGGTACTCCAAGAAAATTTACATCCCGAAAACCACACTGAAAAGCTTAATATCAGATGGAACCTACTTCATTGTGAATCTGGAAAAAGCCAATTTGCACTTCAAGCAGAATTATGCATTTTAGTATAGTTTAGGAAATTTCGATGCTCTTTGGAGTATCCTCTGATGCCCTGTTTCTTTTTTGGTGTAATGTAAGCTCTCTTAGTGCTTTATACACACGAACATGCGGGCTTCCTACACCACTGCAGTTGCACACACACACAATAATGCGTTTTCTGGCGCTCTCTGGCAACTGGTAAATCGAACCTATTTCTAACAATATTGCGAACGGTCGTTAGAAAAGCGTTACTTTCAAAGTAAATTTCTTTTTACGCAAGATGAATTATGTTACGTGTGAGAAAGTGGGATGGATATCTAAATCACAGAGCGTTCGAAACTGAACAGTTTGAGGACCAACCACTTACGAGAATTTCGAGCCGAGGCATTTATGTCATAATTTTAAATTTACTGGCACATTTGTGTGATGTATCTTAAAGTATAACACACGCAAAAAAATATCAATATTACATGTGAAAGCGTAGCTTCTATTGTAGCGTGTTAATCTTAGAGACCAATATTATATGTGAAAGCTTAGCTTTTCTTGTAGATATACGGTACTGTGTATATTAATGTAAACCGTTAACTTTTCCTCTTGTGTGTTCGCGCAATGTAACCAGTGATTTTGCTATTGGCTGACTATAACACGTGTTCTATGCTCTGAATAGCTGCTGTCATCGGCTGGCGAGACCTCGTGGCTTGAGATACGACTCGCTTACTGAAGGACATCGCAACCTCGGTTGCAACGCTCCGGAAACTAACGCCCTGTGTTTGGTGCAATTCGAATTTATACTTTCGTAATACGAAATTATGCAGCGTATATGTTGCTGCAAATCAAAGGTCTTTCCAAAACTTCTCTCCTTTTTTTATTAAAAGTCTCTCCAAAACTTCTCTGGCCGTCTTTTTTTTTTCTTTTTTTTTTCGGGAAGTTCTACGCGATTATATAAAACGTTAACCATTCAATGGATTGATAAGTTTTACAGTTCCGAGGGAAAATCTACGGAAAACCTACTGTCACTTAGCACAGAGAAAG